>NC_046215.1:650806-718279 GCF_011004875.1 Balearica regulorum gibbericeps
GGGCTGCGGGCTCGCCTAGCCCAGCAAGGCCTCAACATAGCACTTTTACCTCCCTCTCGGCCAGAATCAGCGTCCATCCTCAAAACTGGAAACGTCGAGGCCCTGCTCCCAGGACAAAGGTGCCAGCCCCAAAAGACCTGCCTGGCCTCAAACCTCCCTCAGCGGCCCTCGCACAGACCCACTCACATTGGGGCTGCGGGCTCGCCTAGCCCAGCAAGGCCTCAACATAGCGCTTTTACCTCCCTCTCGGCCAGAATCAGCGTCCATCCTCAAAACTGGAAACGTCGAGGCCCTGCTCCCAGGACAAAGGTGCCAGCCCCAAAAGACCTGCCTGGCCTCGAACCTCCCTCAGCGCCCCATGAACAGACCCACTCACATTGGGGCTGCGGGCTCGCCTAGCCCAGCAAGGCCTCAACATAGCGCTTTTACCTCCCTCTCGGCCAGAATCAGCGTCCATCCTCAAAACTGGAAACGTCGAGGCCCTGCTCCCAGGACAAAGGTGCCAGCCCCAAAAGGCCTGCCTGGCCTCAAACCTCCCTCAGCGCCCCATGAACAGACCCACTCACATTGGGGCTGCGGGCTCGCCTAGCCCAGCAAGGCCTCAACATAGCACTTTTACCTCCCTCTCGGCCAGAATCAGCGTCCATCCTCAAAACTGGAAACGTCGAGGCCCTGCTCCCAGGACAAAGGTGCCAGCCCCAAAAGACCTGCCTGGCCTCAAACCTCCCTCAGCGCCCCATGAACAGACCCACTCACATTGGGGCTGCGGGCTCGCCTAGCCCAGCAAGGCCTCAACATAGCACTTTTACCTCCCTCTCGGCCAGAATCAGCGTCCATCCTCAAAACTGGAAACGTCGAGGCCCTGCTCCCAGGACAAAGGTGCCAGCCCCAAAAGACCTGCCTGGCCTCAAACCTCCCTCAGCGGCCCTCGCACAGACCCACTCACATTGGGGCTGCGGGCTCGCCTAGCCCAGCAAGGCCTCAACATAGCACTTTTACGTCCCTCTCGGCCAGAATCAGCGTCCATCCTCAAAACTGGAAACGTCGAGGCCCTGCTCCCAGGACAAAGGTGCCAGCCCCAAAAGACCTGCCTGGCCTCAAACCTCCCTCAGCGCCCCATGAACAGACCCACTCACATTGGGGCTGCGGGCTCGCCTAGCCCAGCAAGGCCTCAACATAGCACTTTTACCTCCCTCTCGGCCAGAATCAGCGTCCATCCTCAAAACTGGAAACGTCGAGGCCCTGCTCCCAGGACAAAGGTGCCAGCCCCAAAAGACCTGCCTGGCCTCAAACCTCCCTCAGCGGCCCATCGCACAGACCCACTCACATTGGGGCTGCGGGCTCGCCTAGCCCAGCAAGGCCTCGAACATAGCACTTTTACCTCCCTCTCGGCCAGAATCAGCGTCCATCCTCAAAACTGGAAACGTCGAGGCCCTGCTCCCAGGACAAAGGTGCCAGCCCCAAAAGACCTGCCTGGCCTCAAACCTCCCTCAGCGCCCCATGAACAGACCCACTCACATTGGGGCTGCGGGCTCGCCTAGCCCAGCAAGGCCTCGACATAGCACTTTTACCTCCCTCTCGGCCAGAATCAGCGTCCATCCTCAAAACTGGAAACGTCGAGGCCCTGCTCCCAGGACAAAGGTGCCAGCCCCAAAAGACCTGCCTGGCCTCAAACCTCCCTCAGCGGCCCTCGCACAGACCCACTCACATTGGGGCTGCGGGCTCGCCTAGCCCAGCAAGGCCTCAACATAGCGCTTTTACCTCCCTCTCGGCCAGAATCAGCGTCCATCCTCAAAACTGGAAACGTCGAGGCCCTGCTCCCAGGACAAAGGTGCCAGCCCCAAAAGACCTGCCTGGCCTCGAACCTCCCTCAGCGGCCCTCGAACAGACCCACTCACATTGGGGCTGCGGGCTCGCCTAGCCCAGCAAGGCCTCAACATAGCACTTTTAGGTCCCTCTCGGCCAGAATCAGCGTCCATCCTCAAAACTGGAAACGTCGAGGCCCTGCTCCCAGGACAAAGGTGCCAGCCCCAAAAGGGCTGCCTGGCCTCAAACCTCCCTCAGCGCCCCATGAACAGACCCACTCACATTGGGGCTGCGGGCTCGCCTAGCCCAGCAACGCCTCGACATAGCACTTTTACCTCCCTCTCGGCCAGAATCAGCGTCCATCCTCAAAACTGGAAACGTCGAGGCCCTGCTCCCAGGACAAAGGTGCCAGCCCCAAAAGGCCTGCCTGGCCTCAACCCTCCCTCAGCGGCCCTCGCACAGACCCACTCACATTGGGGCTGCGGGCTCGCCTAGCCCAGCAAGGCCTCAACATAGCGCTTTTACCTCCCTCTCGGCCAGAATCAGCGTCCATCCTCAAAACTGGAAACGTCGAGGCCCTGCTCCCAGGACAAAGGTGCCAGCCCCAAAAGACCTGCCTGGCCTCAAACCTCCCTCAGCGCCCCATGAACAGACCCACTCACATTGGGGCTGCGGGCTCGCCTAGCCCAGCAAGGCCTCAACATAGCGCTTTTACCTCCCTCTCGGCCAGAATCAGCGTCCATCCTCAAAACTGGAAACGTCGAGGCCCTGCTCCCAGGACAAAGGTGCCAGCCCCAAAAGACCTGCCTGGCCTCAAACCTCCCTCAGCGCCCCATGAACAGACCCACTCACATTGGGGCTGCGGGCTCGCCTAGCCCAGCAAGGCCTCGACATAGCACTTTTACCTCCCTCTCGGCCAGAATCAGCGTCCATCCTCAAAACTGGAAACGTCGAGGCCCTGCTCCCAGGACAAAGGTGCCAGCCCCAAAAGACCTGCCTGGCCTCGAACCTCCCTCAGCGCCCCATGAACAGACCCACTCACATTGGGGCTGCGGGCTCGCCTAGCCCAGCAACGCCTCGACATAGCACTTTTACCTCCCTCTCGGCCAGAATCAGCGTCCATCCTCAAAACTGGAAACGTCGAGGCCCTGCTCCCAGGACAAAGGTGCCAGCCCCAAAAGACCTGCCTGGCCTCGAACCTCCCTCAGCGGCCCAAGCACAGACCCACTCACATTGGGGCTGCGGGCTCGCCTAGTCCAGCAACGCCTCGACATAGCACTTTTACCTCCCTCTCGGCCAGAATCAGCGTCCATCCTCAAAACTGGAAACGTCGAGGCCCTGCTCCCAGGACAAAGGTGCCAGCCCCAAAAGACCTGCCTGGCCTCAACCCTCCCTCAGCGGCCCTCGCACAGACCCACTCACATTGGGGCTGCGGGCTCGCCTAGCCCAGCAAGGCCTCAACATAGCACTTTTACCTCCCTCTCGGCCAGAATCAGCGTCCATCCTCAAAACTGGAAACGTCGAGGCCCTGCTCCCAGGACAAAGGTGCCAGCCCCAAAAGACCTGCCTGGCCTCAACCCTCCCTCAGCGGCCCTCGCACAGACCCACTCACATTGGGGCTGCGGGCTCGCCTAGCCCAGCAAGGCCTCAACATAGCGCTTTTAGGTCCCTCTCGGCCAGAATCAGCGTCCATCCTCAAAACTGGAAACGTCGAGGCCCTGCTCCCAGGACAAAGGTGCCAGCCCCAAAAGACCTGCCTGGCCTCGAACCTCCCTCAGCGCCCCATGAACAGACCCACTCACATTGGGGCTGCGGGCTCGCCTAGTCCAGCAACGCCTCGACATAGCACTTTTACCTCCCTCTCGGCCAGAATCAGCGTCCATCCTCAAAACTGGAAACGTCGAGGCCCTGCTCCCAGGACAAAGGTGCCAGCCCCAAAAGACCTGCCTGGCCTCAAACCTCCCTCAGCGGCCCTCGCACAGACCCACTCACATTGGGGCTGCGGGCTCGCCTAGCCCAGCAAGGCCTCAACATAGCACTTTTACCTCCCTCTCGGCCAGAATCAGCGTCCATCCTCAAAACTGGAAACGTCGAGGCCCTGCTCCCAGGACAAAGGTGCCAGCCCCAAAAGACCTGCCTGGCCTCAAACCTCCCTCAGCGCCCCATGAACAGACCCACTCACATTGGGGCTGCGGGCTCGCCTAGCCGAGCAAGGCCTCAACATAGCGCTTTTAGGTCCCTCTCGGCCAGAATCAGCGTCCATCCTCAAAACTGGAAACGTCGAGGCCCTGCTCCCAGGACAAAGGTGCCAGCCCCAAAAGACCTGCCTGGCCTCAACCCTCCCTCAGCGCCCCATGAACAGACCCACTCACATTGGGGCTGCGGGCTCGCCTAGCCCAGCAAGGCCTCAACATAGCGCTTTTACCTCCCTCTCGGCCAGAATCAGCGTCCATCCTCAAAACTGGAAACGTCGAGGCCCTGCTCCCAGGACAAAGGTGCCAGCCCCAAAAGACCTGCCTGGCCTCGAACCTCCCTCAGCGGCCCTCGCACAGACCCACTCACATTGGGGCTGCGGGCTCGCCTAGTCCAGCAAGGCCTCGACATAGCACTTTTACCTCCCTCTCGGCCAGAATCAGCGTCCATCCTCAAAACTGGAAACGTCGAGGCCCTGCTCCCAGGACAAAGGTGCCAGCCCCAAAAGACCTGCCTGGCCTCAAACCTCCCTCAGCGGCCCTCGCACAGACCCACTCACATTGGGGCTGCGGGCTCGCCTAGCCCAGCAAGGCCTCAACATAGCACTTTTAGCTCCCTCTCGGCCAGAATCAGCGTCCATCCTCAAAACTGGAAACGTCGAGGCCCTGCTCCCAGGACAAAGGTGCCAGCCCCAAAAGACCTGCCTGGCCTCGAACCTCCCTCAGCGCCCCATGAACAGACCCACTCACATTGGGGCTGCGGGCTCGCCTAGCCCAGCAAGGCCTCGACATAGCACTTTTACCTCCCTCTCGGCCAGAATCAGCGTCCATCCTCAAAACTGGAAACGTCGAGGCCCTGCTCCCAGGACAAAGGTGCCAGCCCCAAAAGGCCTGCCTGGCCTCAAACCTCCCTCAGCGCCCCATGAACAGACCCACTCACATTGGGGCTGCGGGCTCGCCTAGCCGAGCAAGGCCTCAACATAGCACTTTTACCTCCCTCTCGGCCAGAATCAGCGTCCATCCTCAAAACTGGAAACGTCGAGGCCCTGCTCCCAGGACAAAGGTGCCAGCCCCAAAAGACCTGCCTGGCCTCGAACCTCCCTCAGCGGCCCATCGCACAGACCCACTCACATTGGGGCTGCGGGCTCGCCTAGTCCAGCAAGGCCTCAACATAGCGCTTTTAGGTCCCTCTCGGCCAGAATCAGCGTCCATCCTCAAAACTGGAAACGTCGAGGCCCTGCTCCCAGGACAAAGGTGCCAGCCCCAAAAGACCTGCCTGGCCTCAAACCTCCCTCAGCGCCCCATGAACAGACCCACTCACATTGGGGCTGCGGGCTCGCCTAGTCCAGCAACGCCTCAACATAGCACTTTTACCTCCCTCTCGGCCAGAATCAGCGTCCATCCTCAAAACTGGAAACGTCGAGGCCCTGCTCCCAGGACAAAGGTGCCAGCCCCAAAAGACCTGCCTGGCCTCGAACCTCCCTCAGCGCCCCATGAACAGACCCACTCACATTGGGGCTGCGGGCTCGCCTAGCCCAGCAAGGCCTCAACATAGCACTTTTACCTCCCTCTCGGCCAGAATCAGCGTCCATCCTCAAAACTGGAAACGTCGAGGCCCTGCTCCCAGGACAAAGGTGCCAGCCCCAAAAGGCCTGCCTGGCCTCAAACCTCCCTCAGCGGCCCTCGCACAGACCCACTCACATTGGGGCTGCGGGCTCGCCTAGTCCAGCAAGGCCTCGACATAGCACTTTTACCTCCCTCTCGGCCAGAATCAGCGTCCATCCTCAAAACTGGAAACGTCGAGGCCCTGCTCCCAGGACAAAGGTGCCAGCCCCAAAAGACCTGCCTGGCCTCAAACCTCCCTCAGCGGCCCTCGCACAGACCCACTCACATTGGGGCTGCGGGCTCGCCTAGCCCAGCAAGGCCTCAACATAGCGCTTTTACCTCCCTCTCGGCCAGAATCAGCGTCCATCCTCAAAACTGGAAACGTCGAGGCCCTGCTCCCAGGACAAAGGTGCCAGCCCCAAAAGACCTGCCTGGCCTCGAACCTCCCTCAGCGCCCCATGAACAGACCCACTCACATTGGGGCTGCGGGCTCGCCTAGCCCAGCAAGGCCTCAACATAGCGCTTTTACCTCCCTCTCGGCCAGAATCAGCGTCCATCCTCAAAACTGGAAACGTCGAGGCCCTGCTCCCAGGACAAAGGTGCCAGCCCCAAAAGGACCTGCCTGGCCTCAAACCTCCCTCAGCGCCCCATGAACAGACCCACTCACATTGGGGCTGCGGGCTCGCCTAGCCCAGCAAGGCCTCAACATAGCACTTTTACCTCCCTCTCGGCCAGAATCAGCGTCCATCCTCAAAACTGGAAACGTCGAGGCCCTGCTCCCAGGACAAAGGTGCCAGCCCCAAAAGACCTGCCTGGCCTCAAACCTCCCTCAGCGCCCCATGAACAGACCCACTCACATTGGGGCTGCGGGCTCGCCTAGCCCAGCAAGGCCTCAACATAGCACTTTTACCTCCCTCTCGGCCAGAATCAGCGTCCATCCTCAAAACTGGAAACGTCGAGGCCCTGCTCCCAGGACAAAGGTGCCAGCCCCAAAAGACCTGCCTGGCCTCAAACCTCCCTCAGCGGCCCTCGCACAGACCCACTCACATTGGGGCTGCGGGCTCGCCTAGCCCAGCAAGGCCTCGAACATAGCACTTTTACGGTCCCTCTCGGCCAGAATCAGCGTCCATCCTCAAAACTGGAAACGTCGAGGCCCTGCTCCCAGGACAAAGGTGCCAGCCCCAAAAGACCTGCCTGGCCTCAAACCTCCCTCAGCGCCCCATGAACAGACCCACTCACATTGGGGCTGCGGGCTCGCCTAGCCCAGCAAGGCCTCGACATAGCGCTTTTACCTCCCTCTCGGCCAGAATCAGCGTCCATCCTCAAAACTGGAAACGTCGAGGCCCTGCTCCCAGGACAAAGGTGCCAGCCCCAAAAGACCTGCCTGGCCTCAAACCTCCCTCAGCGGCCCTCGCACAGACCCACTCACATTGGGGCTGCGGGCTCGCCTAGCCCAGCAAGGCCTCGACATAGCACTTTTACCGCCCCTCTCGGCCAGAATCAGCGTCCATCCTCAAAACTGGAAACGTCGAGGCCCTGCTCCCAGGACAAAGGTGCCAGCCCCAAAAGGCCTGCCTGGCCTCAAACCTCCCTCAGCGCCCCATGAACAGACCCACTCACATTGGGGCTGCGGGCTCGCCTAGCCCAGCAACGCCTCGACATAGCACTTTTACCTCCCTCTCGGCCAGAATCAGCGTCCATCCTCAAAACTGGAAACGTCGAGGCCCTGCTCCCAGGACAAAGGTGCCAGCCCCAAAAGACCTGCCTGGCCTCAAACCTCCCTCAGCGGCCCTCGCACAGACCCACTCACATTGGGGCTGCGGGCTCGCCTAGCCAAGCAAGGCCTCAACATAGCGCTTTTACCTCCCTCTCGGCCAGAATCAGCGTCCATCCTCAAAACTGGAAACGTCGAGGCCCTGCTCCCAGGACAAAGGTGCCAGCCCCAAAAGACCTGCCTGGCCTCGAACCTCCCTCAGCGGCCCTCGCACAGACCCACTCACATTGGGGCTGCGGGCTCGCCTAGTCCAGCAAGGCCTCGACATAGCGCTTTTAGGTCCCTCTCGGCCAGAATCAGCGTCCATCCTCAAAACTGGAAACGTCGAGGCCCTGCTCCCAGGACAAAGGTGCCAGCCCCAAAAGACCTGCCTGGCCTCGAACCTCCCTCAGCGCCCCATGAACAGACCCACTCACATTGGGGCTGCGGGCTCGCCTAGCCCAGCAACGCCTCGACATAGCACTTTTACCTCCCTCTCGGCCAGAATCAGCGTCCATCCTCAAAACTGGAAACGTCGAGGCCCTGCTCCCAGGACAAAGGTGCCAGCCCCAAAAGGCCTGCCTGGCCTCAACCCTCCCTCAGCGGCCCTCGCACAGACCCACTCACATTGGGGCTGCGGGCTCGCCTAGCCCAGCAAGGCCTCAACATAGCGCTTTTACCTCCCTCTCGGCCAGAATCAGCGTCCATCCTCAAAACTGGAAACGTCGAGGCCCTGCTCCCAGGACAAAGGTGCCAGCCCCAAAAGACCTGCCTGGCCTCGAACCTCCCTCAGCGCCCCCATGAACAGACCCACTCACATTGGGGCTGCGGGCTCGCCTAGCCCAGCAAGGCCTCAACATAGCACTTTTACCTCCCTCTCGGCCAGAATCAGCGTCCATCCTCAAAACTGGAAACGTCGAGGCCCTGCTCCCAGGACAAAGGTGCCAGCCCCAAAAGACCTGCCTGGCCTCAAACCTCCCTCAGCGCCCCATGAACAGACCCACTCACATTGGGGCTGCGGGCTCGCCTAGCCCAGCAAGGCCTCAACATAGCACTTTTACCTCCCTCTCGGCCAGAATCAGCGTCCATCCTCAAAACTGGAAACGTCGAGGCCCTGCTCCCAGGACAAAGGTGCCAGCCCCAAAAGACCTGCCTGGCCTCGAACCTCCCTCAGCGCCCCATGAACAGACCCACTCACATTGGGGCTGCGGGCTCGCCTAGTCCAGCAACGCCTCGACATAGCACTTTTACCTCCCTCTCGGCCAGAATCAGCGTCCATCCTCAAAACTGGAAACGTCGAGGCCCTGCTCCCAGGACAAAGGTGCCAGCCCCAAAAGACCTGCCTGGCCTCGAACCTCCCTCAGCGGCCCTCGCACAGACCCACTCACATTGGGGCTGCGGGCTCGCCTAGTCCAGCAACGCCTCGACATAGCACTTTTAGGTCCCTCTCGGCCAGAATCAGCGTCCATCCTCAAAACTGGAAACGTCGAGGCCCTGCTCCCAGGACAAAGGTGCCAGCCCCAAAAGACCTGCCTGGCCTCAACCCTCCCTCAGCGGCCCATCGCACAGACCCACTCACATTGGGGCTGCGGGCTCGCCTAGCCCAGCAAGGCCTCAACATAGCACTTTTACCTCCCTCTCGGCCAGAATCAGCGTCCATCCTCAAAACTGGAAACGTCGAGGCCCTGCTCCCAGGACAAAGGTGCCAGCCCCAAAAGACCTGCCTGGCCTCAAACCTCCCTCAGCGGCCCTCGCACAGACCCACTCACATTGGGGCTGCGGGCTCGCCTAGCCCAGCAAGGCCTCAACATAGCGCTTTTAGGTCCCTCTCGGCCAGAATCAGCGTCCATCCTCAAAACTGGAAACGTCGAGGCCCTGCTCCCAGGACAAAGGTGCCAGCCCCAAAAGACCTGCCTGGCCTCGAACCTCCCTCAGCGCCCCATGAACAGACCCACTCACATTGGGGCTGCGGGCTCGCCTAGTCCAGCAACGCCTCGACATAGCACTTTTACCTCCCTCTCGGCCAGAATCAGCGTCCATCCTCAAAACTGGAAACGTCGAGGCCCTGCTCCCAGGACAAAGGTGCCAGCCCCAAAAGGCCTGCCTGGCCTCAAACCTCCCTCAGCGGCCCTCGCACAGACCCACTCACATTGGGGCTGCGGGCTCGCCTAGTCCAGCAACGCCTCGACATAGCACTTTTACCTCCCTCTCGGCCAGAATCAGCGTCCATCCTCAAAACTGGAAACGTCGAGGCCCTGCTCCCAGGACAAAGGTGCCAGCCCCAAAAGACCTGCCTGGCCTCAAACCTCCCTCAGCGGCCCTCGCACAGACCCACTCACATTGGGGCTGCGGGCTCGCCTAGCCCAGCAAGGCCTCAACATAGCACTTTTACCTCCCTCTCGGCCAGAATCAGCGTCCATCCTCAAAACTGGAAACGTCGAGGCCCTGCTCCCAGGACAAAGGTGCCAGCCCCAAAAGACCTGCCTGGCCTCGAACCTCCCTCAGTGCCCCATGAACAGACCCACTCACATTGGGGCTGCGGGCTCGCCTAGTCCAGCAACGCCTCGACATAGCACTTTTACCTCCCTCTCGGCCAGAATCAGCGTCCATCCTCAAAACTGGAAACGTCGAGGCCCTGCTCCCAGGACAAAGGTGCCAGCCCCAAAAGGGCTGCCTGGCCTCAACCCTCCCTCAGCGGCCCTCGCACAGACCCACTCACATTGGGGCTGCGGGCTCGCCTAGCCGAGCAAGGCCTCAACATAGCGCTTTTAGGTCCCTCTCGGCCAGAATCAGCGTCCATCCTCAAAACTGGAAACGTCGAGGCCCTGCTCCCAGGACAAAGGTGCCAGCCCCAAAAGACCTGCCTGGCCTCAAACCTCCCTCAGCGGCCCTCGCACAGACCCACTCACATTGGGGCTGCGGGCTCGCCTAGCCCAGCAAGGCCTCAACATAGCGCTTTTACAGGTCCCTCTCGGCCAGAATCAGCGTCCATCCTCAAAACTGGAAACGTCGAGGCCCTGCTCCCAGGACAAAGGTGCCAGCCCCAAAAGGCCTGCCTGGCCTCAAACCTCCCTCAGCGCCCCATGAACAGACCCACTCACATTGGGGCTGCGGGCTCGCCTAGCCCAGCAAGGCCTCAACATAGCGCTTTTACCTCCCTCTCGGCCAGAATCAGCGTCCATCCTCAAAACTGGAAACGTCGAGGCCCTGCTCCCAGGACAAAGGTGCCAGCCCCAAAAGACCTGCCTGGCCTCGAACCTCCCTCAGCGGCCCTCGCACAGACCCACTCACATTGGGGCTGCGGGCTCGCCTAGTCCAGCAAGGCCTCGACATAGCACTTTTACCTCCCTCTCGGCCAGAATCAGCGTCCATCCTCAAAACTGGAAACGTCGAGGCCCTGCTCCCAGGACAAAGGTGCCAGCCCCAAAAGGCCTGCCTGGCCTCAAACCTCCCTCAGCGGCCCCATGAACAGACCCACTCACATTGGGGCTGCGGGCTCGCCTAGTCCAGCAAGGCCTCAACATAGCACTTTTACCTCCCTCTCGGCCAGAATCAGCGTCCATCCTCAAAACTGGAAACGTCGAGGCCCTGCTCCCAGGACAAAGGTGCCAGCCCCAAAAGACCTGCCTGGCCTCAAACCTCCCTCAGCGGCCCTCGCACAGACCCACTCACATTGGGGCTGCGGGCTCGCCTAGCCCAGCAAGGCCTCAACATAGCACTTTTAGGTCCCTCTCGGCCAGAATCAGCGTCCATCCTCAAAACTGGAAACGTCGAGGCCCTGCTCCCAGGACAAAGGTGCCAGCCCCAAAAGACCTGCCTGGCCTCGAACCTCCCTCAGCGCCCCATGAACAGACCCACTCACATTGGGGCTGCGGGCTCGCCTAGCCCAGCAAGGCCTCGACATAGCACTTTTAGGTCCCTCTCGGCCAGAATCAGCGTCCATCCTCAAAACTGGAAACGTCGAGGCCCTGCTCCCAGGACAAAGGTGCCAGCCCCAAAAGACCTGCCTGGCCTTAACACTCCCTCAGTGCCCCATGAACAGACCCACTCACATTGGGGCTGCGGGCTCGCCTAGCCCAGCAAGGCCTCAACATAGCGCTTTTACCTCCCTCTCGGCCAGAATCAGCGTCCATCCTCAAAACTGGAAACGTCGAGGCCCTGCTCCCAGGACAAAGGTGCCAGCCCCAAAAGACCTGCCTGGCCTCAAACCTCCCTCAGCGGCCCTCGCACAGACCCACTCACATTGGGGCTGCGGGCTCGCCTAGCCCAGCAAGGCCTCAACATAGCGCTTTTAGGTCCCTCTCGGCCAGAATCAGCGTCCATCCTCAAAACTGGAAACGTCGAGGCCCTGCTCCCAGGACAAAGGTGCCAGCCCCAAAAGACCTGCCTGGCCTCGAACCTCCCTCAGCGCCCCATGAACAGACCCACTCACATTGGGGCTGCGGGCTCGCCTAGCCCAGCAAGGCCTCGACATAGCACTTTTACCTCCCTCTCGGCCAGAATCAGCGTCCATCCTCAAAACTGGAAACGTCGAGGCCCTGCTCCCAGGACAAAGGTGCCAGCCCCAAAAGACCTGCCTGGCCTCAAACCTCCCTCAGCGGCCCTCGCACAGACCCACTCACATTGGGGCTGCGGGCTCGCCTAGCCCAGCAAGGCCTCAACATAGCACTTTTACCTCCCTCTCGGCCAGAATCAGCGTCCATCCTCAAAACTGGAAACGTCGAGGCCCTGCTCCCAGGACAAAGGTGCCAGCCCCAAAAGACCTGCCTGGCCTCGAACCTCCCTCAGCGGCCCTCGCACAGACCCACTCACATTGGGGCTGCGGGCTCGCCTAGTCCAGCAACGCCTCGACATAGCACTTTTACCTCCCTCTCGGCCAGAATCAGCGTCCATCCTCAAAACTGGAAACGTCGAGGCCCTGCTCCCAGGACAAAGGTGCCAGCCCCAAAAGACCTGCCTGGCCTCAAACCTCCCTCAGCGGCCCTCGCACAGACCCACTCACATTGGGGCTGCGGGCTCGCCTAGCCCAGCAAGGCCTCAACATAGCACTTTTACCTCCCTCTCGGCCAGAATCAGCGTCCATCCTCAAAACTGGAAACGTCGAGGCCCTGCTCCCAGGACAAAGGTGCCAGCCCCAAAAGACCTGCCTGGCCTCGAACCTCCCTCAGCGCCCCATGAACAGACCCACTCACATTGGGGCTGCGGGCTCGCCTAGCCCAGCAAGGCCTCAACATAGCACTTTTACCTCCCTCTCGGCCAGAATCAGCGTCCATCCTCAAAACTGGAAACGTCGAGGCCCTGCTCCCAGGACAAAGGTGCCAGCCCCAAAAGACCTGCCTGGCCTCAAACCTCCCTCAGCGGCCCTCGCACAGACCCACTCACATTGGGGCTGCGGGCTCGCCTAGCCCAGCAAGGCCTCAACATAGCGCTTTTACCTCCCTCTCGGCCAGAATCAGCGTCCATCCTCAAAACTGGAAACGTCGAGGCCCTGCTCCCAGGACAAAGGTGCCAGCCCCAAAAGACCTGCCTGGCCTCGAACCTCCCTCAGCGCCCCATGAACAGACCCACTCACATTGGGGCTGCGGGCTCGCCTAGCCCAGCAAGGCCTCAACATAGCACTTTTACCTCCCTCTCGGCCAGAATCAGCGTCCATCCTCAAAACTGGAAACGTCGAGGCCCTGCTCCCAGGACAAAGGTGCCAGCCCCAAAAGACCTGCCTGGCCTCAAACCTCCCTCAGCGGCCCTCGCACAGACCCACTCACATTGGGGCTGCGGGCTCGCCTAGCCCAGCAAGGCCTCAACATAGCGCTTTTACCTCCCTCTCGGCCAGAATCAGCGTCCATCCTCAAAACTGGAAACGTCGAGGCCCTGCTCCCAGGACAAAGGTGCCAGCCCCAAAAGACCTGCCTGGCCTCGAACCTCCCTCAGCGCCCCATGAACAGACCCACTCACATTGGGGCTGCGGGCTCGCCTAGTCCAGCAACGCCTCGACATAGCACTTTTACCTCCCTCTCGGCCAGAATCAGCGTCCATCCTCAAAACTGGAAACGTCGAGGCCCTGCTCCCAGGACAAAGGTGCCAGCCCCAAAAGGCCTGCCTGGCCTCAAACCTCCCTCAGCGCCCCATGAACAGACCCACTCACATTGGGGCTGCGGGCTCGCCTAGCCCAGCAAGGCCTCAACATAGCACTTTTACCTCCCTCTCGGCCAGAATCAGCGTCCATCCTCAAAACTGGAAACGTCGAGGCCCTGCTCCCAGGACAAAGGTGCCAGCCCCAAAAGACCTGCCTGGCCTCAAACCTCCCTCAGCGCCCCATGAACAGACCCACTCACATTGGGGCTGCGGGCTCGCCTAGCCGAGCAAGGCCTCAACATAGCACTTTTACCTCCCTCTCGGCCAGAATCAGCGTCCATCCTCAAAACTGGAAACGTCGAGGCCCTGCTCCCAGGACAAAGGTGCCAGCCCCAAAAGACCTGCCTGGCCTCAAACCTCCCTCAGCGGCCCTCGCACAGACCCACTCACATTGGGGCTGCGGGCTCGCCTAGCCCAGCAAGGCCTCGACATAGCACTTTTAGGTCCCTCTCGGCCAGAATCAGCGTCCATCCTCAAAACTGGAAACGTCGAGGCCCTGCTCCCAGGACAAAGGTGCCAGCCCCAAAAGACCTGCCTGGCCTCAAACCTCCCTCAGCGCCCCATGAACAGACCCACTCACATTGGGGCTGCGGGCTCGCCTAGCCCAGCAGCGCCTCGACATAGCACTTTTACGTCCCTCTCGGCCAGAATCAGCGTCCATCCTCAAAACTGGAAACGTCGAGGCCCTGCTCCCAGGACAAAGGTGCCAGCCCCAAAAGACCTGCCTGGCCTCGAACCTCCCTCAGCGCCCCATGAACAGACCCACTCACATTGGGGCTGCGGGCTCGCCTAGCCCAGCAAGGCCTCGACATAGCACTTTTACCTCCCTCTCGGCCAGAATCAGCGTCCATCCTCAAAACTGGAAACGTCGAGGCCCTGCTCCCAGGACAAAGGTGCCAGCCCCAAAAGGGCTGCCTGGCCTCGAACCTCCCTCAGCGCCCCATGAACAGACCCACTCACATTGGGGCTGCGGGCTCGCCTAGCCCAGCAAGGCCTCGACATAGCACTTTTACCTCCCTCTCGGCCAGAATCAGCGTCCATCCTCAAAACTGGAAACGTCGAGGCCCTGCTCCCAGGACAAAGGTGCCAGCCCCAAAAGACCTGCCTGGCCTCAACCCTCCCTCAGCGGCCCTCGCACAGACCCACTCACATTGGGGCTGCGGGCTCGCCTAGCCGAGCAAGGCCTCAACATAGCACTTTTACCTCCCTCTCGGCCAGAATCAGCGTCCATCCTCAAAACTGGAAACGTCGAGGCCCTGCTCCCAGGACAAAGGTGCCAGCCCCAAAAGACCTGCCTGGCCTCGAACCTCCCTCAGCGCCCCATGAACAGACCCACTCACATTGGGGCTGCGGGCTCGCCTAGCCCAGCAAGGCCTCAACATAGCACTTTTACCTCCCTCTCGGCCAGAATCAGCGTCCATCCTCAAAACTGGAAACGTCGAGGCCCTGCTCCCAGGACAAAGGTGCCAGCCCCAAAAGACCTGCCTGGCCTCAAACCTCCCTCAGCGGCCCTCGCACAGACCCACTCACATTGGGGCTGCGGGCTCGCCTAGCCCAGCAAGGCCTCAACATAGCGCTTTTACCTCCCTCTCGGCCAGAATCAGCGTCCATCCTCAAAACTGGAAACGTCGAGGCCCTGCTCCCAGGACAAAGGTGCCAGCCCCAAAAGACCTGCCTGGCCTCGAACCTCCCTCAGCGCCCCATGAACAGACCCACTCACATTGGGGCTGCGGGCTCGCCTAGCCCAGCAAGGCCTCAACATAGCACTTTTACCTCCCTCTCGGCCAGAATCAGCGTCCATCCTCAAAACTGGAAACGTCGAGGCCCTGCTCCCAGGACAAAGGTGCCAGCCCCAAAAGGCCTGCCTGGCCTCAAACCTCCCTCAGCGGCCCTCGCACAGACCCACTCACATTGGGGCTGCGGGCTCGCCTAGTCCAGCAAGGCCTCGACATAGCACTTTTACCTCCCTCTCGGCCAGAATCAGCGTCCATCCTCAAAACTGGAAACGTCGAGGCCCTGCTCCCAGGACAAAGGTGCCAGCCCCAAAAGACCTGCCTGGCCTCAAACCTCCCTCAGCGGCCCTCGCACAGACCCACTCACATTGGGGCTGCGGGCTCGCCTAGCCCAGCAAGGCCTCAACATAGCGCTTTTACCTCCCTCTCGGCCAGAATCAGCGTCCATCCTCAAAACTGGAAACGTCGAGGCCCTGCTCCCAGGACAAAGGTGCCAGCCCCAAAAGACCTGCCTGGCCTCAAACCTCCCTCAGCGCCCCATGAACAGACCCAATCACATTGGGGCTGCGGGCTCGCCTAGCCCAGCAAGGCCTCAACATAGCACTTTTACCTCCCTCTCGGCCAGAATCAGCGTCCATCCTCAAAACTGGAAACGTCGAGGCCCTGCTCCCAGGACAAAGGTGCCAGCCCCAAAAGACCTGCCTGGCCTCAAACCTCCCTCAGCGCCCCATGAACAGACCCACTCACATTGGGGCTGCGGGCTCGCCTAGCCCAGCAACGCCTCGACATAGCACTTTTACGTCCCTCTCGGCCAGAATCAGCGTCCATCCTCAAAACTGGAAACGTCGAGGCCCTGCTCCCAGGACAAAGGTGCCAGCCCCAAAAGACCTGCCTGGCCTCAAACCTCCCTCAGCGGCCCTCGCACAGACCCACTCACATTGGGGCTGCGGGCTCGCCTAGCCCAGCAAGGCCTCGACATAGCGCTTTTACCTCCCTCTCGGCCAGAATCAGCGTCCATCCTCAAAACTGGAAACGTCGAGGCCCTGCTCCCAGGACAAAGGTGCCAGCCCCAAAAGACCTGCCTGGCCTCGAACCTCCCTCAGTGCCCCATGAACAGACCCACTCACATTGGGGCTGCGGGCTCGCCTAGCCGAGCAAGGCCTCAACATAGCACTTTTACCTCCCTCTCGGCCAGAATCAGCGTCCATCCTCAAAACTGGAAACGTCGAGGCCCTGCTCCCAGGACAAAGGTGCCAGCCCCAAAAGACCTGCCTGGCCTCAAACCTCCCTCAGCGCCCCATGAACAGACCCACTCACATTGGGGCTGCGGGCTCGCCTAGCCCAGCAAGGCCTCGACATAGCACTTTTAGGTCCCTCTCGGCCAGAATCAGCGTCCATCCTCAAAACTGGAAACGTCGAGGCCCTGCTCCCAGGACAAAGGTGCCAGCCCCAAAAGACCT
Source organism: Balearica regulorum gibbericeps (assembly GCF_011004875.1). Classification (NCBI taxonomy): domain Eukaryota; kingdom Metazoa; phylum Chordata; class Aves; order Gruiformes; family Gruidae; genus Balearica; species Balearica regulorum. The sequence goes on from NC_046215.1 coordinate 667,488, forward strand.
GCCTGGCCTCGAACCTCCCTCAGCGCCCCATGAACAGACCCACTCACATTGGGGCTGCGGGCTCGCCTAGCCCAGCAAGGCCTCGACATAGCACTTTTACCTCCCTCTCGGCCAGAATCAGCGTCCATCCTCAAAACTGGAAACGTCGAGGCCCTGCTCCCAGGACAAAGGTGCCAGCCCCAAAAGGCCTGCCTGGCCTCGAACCTCCCTCAGCGCCCCATGAACAGACCCACTCACATTGGGGCTGCGGGCTCGCCTAGCCGAGCAAGGCCTCAACATAGCACTTTTACCTCCCTCTCGGCCAGAATCAGCGTCCATCCTCAAAACTGGAAACGTCGAGGCCCTGCTCCCAGGACAAAGGTGCCAGCCCCAAAAGACCTGCCTGGCCTCAAACCTCCCTCAGCGGCCCTCGCACAGACCCACTCACATTGGGGCTGCGGGCTCGCCTAGCCCAGCAAGGCCTCAACATAGCGCTTTTACCTCCCTCTCGGCCAGAATCAGCGTCCATCCTCAAAACTGGAAACGTCGAGGCCCTGCTCCCAGGACAAAGGTGCCAGCCCCAAAAGACCTGCCTGGCCTCGAACCTCCCTCAGCGCCCCATGAACAGACCCACTCACATTGGGGCTGCGGGCTCGCCTAGCCCAGCAAGGCCTCAACATAGCACTTTTACCTCCCTCTCGGCCAGAATCAGCGTCCATCCTCAAAACTGGAAACGTCGAGGCCCTGCTCCCAGGACAAAGGTGCCAGCCCCAAAAGGCCTGCCTGGCCTCAAACCTCCCTCAGCGGCCCTCGCACAGACCCACTCACATTGGGGCTGCGGGCTCGCCTAGCCGAGCAAGGCCTCAACATAGCACTTTTACCTCCCTCTCGGCCAGAATCAGCGTCCATCCTCAAAACTGGAAACGTCGAGGCCCTGCTCCCTGGACAAAGGTGCCAGCCCCAAAAGACCTGCCTGGCCTCAAACCTCCCTCAGCGGCCCTCGCACAGACCCACTCACATTGGGGCTGTGGGCTCGCCTAGCCGAGCAAGGCCTCGACATAGCACTTTTAGGTCCCTCTCGGCCAGAATCAACGTCCATCCTCAAAACTGGAAACGTCGAGGCCCTGCTCCCAGGACAAAGGTGCCAGCCCCAAAAGACCTGCCTGGCCTCAACCCTCCCTCAGCGCCCCATGAACAGACCCACTCACATTGGGGCTGCGGGCTCGCCTAGCTCAGCAAGGCCTCAACATAGCACTTTTACCTCCCTCTCGGCCAGAATCAGCGTCCATCCTCAAAACTGGAAACGTCGAGGCCCTGCTCCCAGGACAAAGGTGCCAGCCCCAAAAGACCTGCCTGGCCTCAAACCTCCCTCAGCGGCCCTCGCACAGACCCACTCACATTGGGGCTGCGGGCTCGCCTAGCCCAGCAAGGCCTCAACATAGCACTTTTACCTCCCTCTCGGCCAGAATCAGCGTCCATCCTCAAAACTGGAAACGTCGAGGCCCTGCTCCCAGGACAAAGGTGCCAGCCCCAAAAGACCTGCCTGGCCTCGAACCTCCCTCAGCGGCCCTCGCACAGACCCACTCACATTGGGGCTGCGGGCTCGCCTAGTCCAGCAACGCCTCGACATAGCACTTTTACCTCCCTCTCGGCCAGAATCAGCGTCCATCCTCAAAACTGGAAACGTCGAGGCCCTGCTCCCAGGACAAAGGTGCCAGCCCCAAAAGACCTGCCTGGCCTCAACCCTCCCTCAGCGCCCCATGAACAGACCCACTCACATTGGGGCTGCGGGCTCGCCTAGCCCAGCAAGGCCTCAACATAGCGCTTTTACCTCCCTCTCGGCCAGAATCAGCGTCCATCCTCAAAACTGGAAACGTCGAGGCCCTGCTCCCAGGACAAAGGTGCCAGCCCCAAAAGACCTGCCTGGCCTCAAACCTCCCTCAGCGCCCCATGAACAGACCCACTCACATTGGGGCTGCGGGCTCGCCTAGCCCAGCAAGGCCTCAACATAGCACTTTTACCTCCCTCTCGGCCAGAATCAGCGTCCATCCTCAAAACTGGAAACGTCGAGGCCCTGCTCCCAGGACAAAGGTGCCAGCCCCAAAAGACCTGCCTGGCCTCAAACCTCCCTCAGCGGCCCATGAACAGACCCACTCACATTGGGGCTGCGGGCTCGCCTAGCCCAGCAACGCCTCGACATAGCACTTTTACCTCCCTCTCGGCCAGAATCAGCGTCCATCCTCAAAACTGGAAACGTCGAGGCCCTGCTCCCAGGACAAAGGTGCCAGCCCCAAAAGACCTGCCTGGCCTCAAACCTCCCTCAGCGGCCCTCGCACAGACCCACTCACATTGGGGCTGCGGGCTCGCCTAGCCGAGCAAGGCCTCAACATAGCACTTTTACCTCCCTCTCGGCCAGAATCAGCGTCCATCCTCAAAACTGGAAACGTCGAGGCCCTGCTCCCAGGACAAAGGTGCCAGCCCCAAAAGGCCTGCCTGGCCTCAAACCTCCCTCAGCGGCCCTCGCACAGACCCACTCACATTGGGGCTGCGGGCTCGCCTAGCCCAGCAAGGCCTCAACATAGCGCTTTTAGGTCCCTCTCGGCCAGAATCAGCGTCCATCCTCAAAACTGGAAACGTCGAGGCCCTGCTCCCAGGACAAAGGTGCCAGCCCCAAAAGACCTGCCTGGCCTCAAACCTCCCTCAGCGCCCCATGAACAGACCCACTCACATTGGGGCTGCGGGCTCGCCTAGCCCAGCAACGCCTCAACATAGCACTTTTAGCTCCCTCTCGGCCAGAATCAGCGTCCATCCTCAAAACTGGAAACGTCGAGGCCCTGCTCCCAGGACAAAGGTGCCAGCCCCAAAAGGCCTGCCTGGCCTCAAACCTCCCTCAGTGCCCCATGAACAGACCCACTCACATTGGGGCTGCGCGCTTGGCTAGCCACATAAACAGTCCTAACAACACCTTAAGTCTCTCTGGCTGTCTACCAGAGTCCAGCTTTAAAAGACAGCAGGGGGTGCAGAAGGATTGCCCACAAACCCCCCAGGTCAGTGCAGAGGGGGGATCTCGTCCCCAGCCCCGGCCATCCTCCACCCATTACCTACAAGGATGTGGCATCACCAGGAGCAGCTCCGAGCATTGGTACCAGCACTGAGTAGCTGGGCTGCCTGGGTTCTGCTTTTTTCTTGGTTCCCACAGCCCCAGCCCCTTCCTGTGTGTCCCCCACCCCTTCCTGTGCCCTGCCAGGCTCGGCCCCCCCCAGGCCCCCACTCCCAGCACCCTCCCATCCCATCTCAACCCATCCCTCCCATCCATCTCATGCCATCCAACCTATCCCATCCCACAGTCCCCACTGCAGCACCAAAACCCACAGCAGCAGCAGCCACAGCCATCAATATTGCTAAATATCCCCCTAAAAGAGCCCCAGCTGGGGAAAGTCTTTCTCCACTCAGAAGGTTCCTCTGCTGCTGCACCTAAAGCCACTCGGTTACCAAGGTGCTTTCCCACACTCAGCCCCATTCCCAAAAGCAGCAACGAGCCGCAGCCGCCTGTCCCGAGTGCCCAGCGAGGAAGGGGATTAGGGAAAGACAAATCAAGTCTTGCTCCCAACAGGATTGTGTGGTGGAGAAGTATGCTGAGAGAGCAGGGGCATCCTGGGGACACAGGGTGCTGGCAAAGTTTTGGGGTGCCCAGAAGGAAGAGAAGGGGGTGCCTGAGTTCTGAGTGCCCCCCGCCTCCGCCCCCCACTGCCCGTGCTCATCCTGCAGGGAGCTGCCCCCAGGCTCCTGCTCCAAGCACTGCTCCAACTGCGCTGGCTGCAAATGGCCTTCCCGGGCAGGCAGGAATCAGGACAAAAAGCCCCCAGGAACCAGCACGGCCAGACTCCATGGTCACCCCCAAAGCTTTATTGAAGGCCATGGTGCTGTGCCTGGGCAGAGCTTGGTGATGGAGGACAGAGAGACACGGAGATTGCACCTATGTTAATTTAGTGATGTTGCATGGCAAAGGGCAGGACGGGACCACACATGGCTCCCTGGTGCAGCCCCCTGCTCCGCCCCACACTCCCTCATTAGCATTTTAGTGACTTCAGCAAAATCCTAAGTAGAAATGAATTCTAGACTTCAAAGCATCTAAGCTATTTCTGGAAATGTAAAGGAAGCTTTTTTTTTTTGGGCACCTTTGTCCTGGGAGCAGGGCCTCGACGTTTCCAGTTTTCAGGATGGACGCTGATTCTGGCCGAGAGGGAGGTAAAAGTGCTATGTTGAGGCCTTGCTGGGCTAGGCGAGCCCGCAGCCCCAATGTGAGTGTGGCTGTGCGAGGGCCATTGAGGGAGGTTTGAGACCAGGCCCCCCTTTTGGGGCTGGCACCTTTGGCCTGGGAGCAGGGGCTCGACGTTTTCACTTTGAAATCTCAAATCAGCCAAACTCGGCTCATTCCCAACTTGTCCTGTCAGCGGATGGGAGAAGTGTGAGAAGGGGAAGAGCACGGCAGGACCTGCCCGACACCCCTCAGACATTTTAACGATTGTCGCTGTGTGCTGGACCAGGAGAGGTTCTGCCTCCGCCCCTTCTCAGGGCAAGAGTCCACAGTGTGGACATCCACTGTGTCTCCTTGACTGCAAGAGTAACGATTATAGTTCCGAGTTGAGTCCATGGTTTAGTCGCAGTGATTGTTTGTGTGACCTCAAACCAGGAGATGATCGTCTCAGTGCCCATCTGCGTGACCTCAGAGCAAGAGACCTTCTCTGTGCTCATCTACATGGCCTCAGAGCTCACTGCCTCCCACAGGGAGATGGATGACCAGCCCATTCCCAAGGAAAAGCTGGCCAATCCCCTCTTTTCCCTTTTTATCATCAAGCATGACATGCTACAGCCTGGAATATCTCTTGGGAGTTTGGGTCATCTGCCTGGTTGTGTCCCCTCTCAACATCAAGGCCTTGACGCTGTGCCACCACTGTCGAGATCCATCGCTGTTTGGGTCACAAATCCTTGTGGGGGGTTGACCCTGGCTGGACACCAGGTGCCCACCAAGCTGCTCCATCACTCCCCTCCTCAGCAGGACAGGGAGGGCAGAAAAATAAGATGGCAAAACAACTCCTGGGTCAAAATAAAGGCTGTCTGATAAAGCAAGAGCCGCAAGCAGCAGCAAAGGAAAACCAAAAGATCTATTCTCTGTTTCCCATCAGCAGGCGATGTCCAGCCACTTCTCGGGAAGCAGGGCTTCAGTACATGTAGGGGTTGCCCCAGAAGACAAACATCATAAATAACGAATGTTCCCTGTTCCTCCTCCTTGCCCTCAGATGTTATTGCTGAGCAGACACCATACAGTATGGAATATCCCTTTGGTCAGTCGGGGTCAGCTGTCCTGGCTCTATCCTAGATAAAACCAGCTCAGCCGTCGACCCAAGGCTGCCAGAGCAGCCCAAGCACCAGGATTTTAAAAGCATTGTAAACAAGGCAGTTCACCCAGCCAGAAGAGCCACCCATCTATCGGGGTGGGCAGGCGCAGCGTGACCAGCTCTCTGCGGGCAGCTCCCAGCCGCCTCCAGCACCTCTGTGTCCAGCCGGTGAGAGGGCAGGGGGCCGCATCCAGCCCCCCAGCCCCCCCGTGGAGCGGTTAGGCGTTCATCACTGCAGGGACAGAAGGAAGAGACAGTGTCACCCAGGGCCACCTCCCTGTCCCCAACCCTCTGCTCAGGGGGGTCTTGGCATCCCCTTCCCACAGCCCGGTGTTGCTCTGGCCACGGGGGAGCACAGAGACCTGGGGTTGCCCCCATCCACCCCTCCCGGTCCCACCGCCGTACCTTGGGCCGAGCTGCCAGAGACACTGTCTGTGCCTGTGAGGGAGAAATAGCCGTGAGCTGCCAGCCCCCTGCTCGCTGCGGGCTTGGTGCACGTGCCAGGAGCCGGCCCGGGAGCCGTGGCCACGCTGCAGCCACCGGGAGAGGAGGATGGCACCGCGAGCACCGGAGGGGAGACACCACCTCTGCCACACGTCCCCGCTACGGGGCTGTAAAGAGGGGCGGCACAGGGAGGACGGGGGATGGGGAAATGCCGGCAGCAGCCAGAAACCGGAGCCACGAGACCACCCCGGCACTGGGCAGCAGCTGGAGCCAGACCTGCCCCCAGTACTCACTTGACGCCATGCCGTAGCCCTTCTTCCCTGCAGAGAGAAAGAGGCATCAGCATCCACCACGCTTCACCGTCAAGCTCGGGGGCTCCCCAGACTGCAGCGGCTCATGCCCACAGCCCCTCCTGGCCCCCCAGGCCCTGCCTTCCTCCCACACCCCTCTGCCTCACCACCCCAGCTCTTTACCTGATCTGTGCTTCAAAATGACGACTCCGGCGATGATGGCGATGACAGCCAGCATGGCAGCAATCACACCCAACACGATGGCCAACAGGTTGGACTCCGGCTCTGGGGGTGAGCAGGGCCGTGAGGAGGGGAAGGGGAACCACCCCAGCCCACCGCTCCACGTGCCCAAGGCCACCGGGCTCACCCCACGCAAAGAGCCCGGGCTCGGGCAGGCTGGCGTGCTCCACGCGGCACCGGTACTTGTCCTTCTCCTCCGGGCGGGCCGCGATGGAGGCCCAGGTGTAGTAGGTGCCGTCGCTGTTGGGCGCGATGCTGCCCCGCTCGGTCTCGTGGTCCCTGACCTCGCCGTCCTTCAGCCAGCTCACCGTGATGGGCCGCGGGTAGAAGCCGTAAGCGCGGCAGTGCAAGGTCAGGATCCCGGGGGTCTCCTTCCCTGACACTCGGACCGTGGGGCGCTCTGCGGAGGGGGTGGCGGTGAGGGCTGGCACACAGGCCCACGCTGGCCGGTCCCCAGGGTCCCTGTCTCGCCCTCACCTTTCCTCTCCAGCACGGCCTGCCCGTAGCTCACGTATTTCCTCAGCCACTCGACGCAGGTGTTCTGCAGGTAGTGCTTCCATTTCTCAGTGACACTCCCGTCCGCCTCCCAGTTCCTCTTGGTGATTTGTGCTGCTGTGTCCGCTGCGGTGAATGTCATTGTGTCCATGTCGAAGGCCATGAAGTCCCTCCCATCGTAGGCGAACTGATAATACGCCCTGGTGCCACCATCCTCCAGGAGCTCACAGCCGTACATGCACTGCCACGTGTGGGCCCCTGAAACGTGACCAGGGAGACGGGGCTGAGGGGCTGCCGCAGCCCTGGGCCTTCAGTGGGGCACGGACCCCCCGATACCACCCCCCACTCCAGCCCTGTGTGAGGCCCAGGGATATCGGGCACCGGCACCAGAGCTGCCCCCCGTCCTGCCCGGGGCCCACAGCACTCGGGGCATCACGTACAGCTGTGACGCAGACCCCCTGCCCCCAGGGCATGGCTGGGCTGGCACCCAGCCCCACAGCACCCTGCGACAGCGACGGGCTGGGACAGGGTCCTGAATGCCATTGAGGGGGGAAAAGGAGGTGGGATGGGTTGGGGGGAGCCCCTCTGGCTCTGGGGTGGGGGGTACAAAGTACCATAGGAATGGTGAGGGGATGGGACCCCCTCTGGTTCTGGGGGTCTCGACTGCCATGGGGACGGCAAGGGGCTGGGATGTGGCAGCCAGTCCTGGGATGGGGTGCTGGCCACTGTGGGGTGGGGATGCGCTGGGTGGGGTGGCCAGAAGCCCCCCCGGCTCTGGGAGAAGGGATCCCAAGGACTGTGGGGCTGGGACAGGCAGCCGGGACCCCCTCGCACTGGGGGACAGGGTGCCTGGGAGCCCTCTGACAATGGCACCGGGCAGGGAAGGGTCGGCACAAGCCGGGGCAGGAGCGTGGGGCAGGGCAGGGTCTTGTGGGGGCTGTGTGGATACTCTACCATCCCACGGAGCCCCGTCCCAGCCCACACTCACCCCCGCTCTGGTTGTAGCGGCCCCGCACTGTGTCCAGGCTCACGCGGTTAACCTGCTGAGTTCTCTGTCCACTCTGGGTCACCTCGTCCCAGTACTGCTGACCCAGGTTGTCCCTCATCCAGTCCGCCCCGGGCACCGCCCTCCTCGTCTCGCTGTCGTAGCGTGAAATGAGGTTCCCGTCCACGTACCCCACGGACACGAACTGGGGCACCCCTGGGCTGGGCTCTGACACCCCGATGTCGAAATAGCGCAGGGAGTGGAGCTCTGCGGGAACACGGGGGACAGTGAGGGATTGGGGGGCTGGGGGGGACAGGGGTGAGGGTGCCCAAGGGGTGGGGGTCCAGGGGTGGGCAGCGAGGATGGGTGGGGGTCCCAGGGGAGCAGATCCGGGGGGGGGATGGGGGGCAGCTTCAGGGGGGCTGTGACTGGTGGGGGGGTGTTGGGGGAGCGAGGTGTGTGCAGGGAAGGGAAGCCCAGGGGGTCCCTGGTGTCAATGAAAGGGGGGTCCAAGGGGTGGGGGACCCCAGGTGCCCAGGAAAGGGGGTCCAGGGGGGGTCCCTGGCATCAAGGAGAAGTAGATCCAGGGCATGGTCCGAGTGGGGCCCAGGAAGAAGGACCCGGGGGTCTGTGGGGTGTTCCCAGGGGACACTCGGTGTCCAGAGAGGGAGACCGGGGGGTACCTGCACTTGGGGGGGTTCCCGGTGCCCAGGAAAGGGGGTCCAGGGGGGCTCCCAGTGCCTCGGGACGGAAGGGAAGGTCAAGGGGGGGGTCCCGGTGCCCGGGAGGGTTCCCAGGTGCCCAGGAAATGGGCTCCAGGGGGGTCCTGGTCCCCCGGCATGGAGGGGCAGGTCAAGGGGGGGGTCCCCGTGCCCGGGGAATGGGGCACCGCGAACCAGGAAAGGGGGTCCAGGGGGGTCCCGGCGCCCAGGAACGGGCTCCCGGGTCCCCGCCCGCGCTCACCGCTCGCCGCCCCGCCGAGGACCCCCAGCAGCAGCCCCAGCCCCAGCGCCCGGCCCGGCCCCATCGCTTCGCTCCGCTCCGGCACCGCGATTGGCGCGGCTCGCCCCGCGATTGGCGGCGCCAGCGCCCGTCCGCCAATGGCAGCCCGAGACGCGTCGGACGTCACCGGGCGCCGGGCAGATCCCGTCTCTGCAGCTTGGGGAGAAGCGAAAGCGAAAGTGGTGGAGGCAGCGCGGGGGGAGGGGCGGGGACAGGGACCCCCCGGGACCAACCGGGACCCCGCCACCCCCCGGGATCCTCGGGCCGGGACCCCCCCACGGCGCAGCCCAGCCCTCAGCCCCCCCCCGACCCCTCCTCAGGGCCCGAGACCCCCCGCACCCCCCCACTTTTTGCTGGGTAAGAAATTAGATGAGTTTTTTCCTCTAAGTTGAGTCTGTTTTGCCCATGATGGTAATTGGTGAGTGATCTGTCCCTGTCCTTCTCTCGACCCACCAGCCTTTCGTTACCCTTTTCTGCCCTGTCTAGTACAGGAGGGGGAGTGATGGAGCAGCTCTGGGGGGCACCTGGCCTCCAGCCAGGGTCAACCCACCCCAGCCCGACACCGCTTGTGCCCAGTGTCCCTTATGGCGGCATCTCTGTCACCGGGCATCGCTTGTGCCCGGTGTCCCTCGTGCCCGGCGTCGCTAATGCCTGGCAGCTCTTGGGCCTGGCAGTGCTCCTGCCCGGCATCTCACGTTGCCCAGTGCACAACGTCACTCGTGCCCAGATATCACTCGTGCCCAGTGCGCGATGTCCCTCGTGCCCAGCATCACTTTTGCCCAGCATCGATTGTGCCCTGTGTCCTTTGTGCCCAATGTCACTTGTGCCCGTGCCACGTGTCCCTCATGCCCGGCATCGCCTGTGCCCGACGCACGCATCACCGCTCGTACCCAGCCCGCTCGTGCCACGGGGGGGGTGTGTGTGTGAGTGTGTGTGTGTGTCCCCTCAGTGGGACACCACAGGTTCCCCCGTACAAAACCACCCCGTTGCCACGCAGCATCTTTATTGTCGGCACCGCAGTGTCACCCCCGGGGTGACGGTGACACGGGGGGGCCATCGGGGCCGGGAGGTCACGGTCCTGGGGGTCCTCAGATGCTGCCTGAGGAGCAAACGGGGTAGCAGAAGGGGTGACATGCCCCTTGGGGACAGGGGGCAGGGACGGGCTGGATGTGCCGTTACCTGCAGGGTAGTTGTCTCCGGGGAGGGGGGTGTAACCTGCAAGAGGGAGTAGAGGGGGTGAGGAGGGTCTGTGTCACCCCCGGCCACAGTCCCTGTCCCCCCTGGCCACTGTCCCCATCCCTGTCCCCCCCGACCGCTCACCCGCTGCCAGTGGCCTGGCCCGGTACTGGTAGAGGCCGGCGATGAAGATGCTGAGCCCCAACACCATCAGCACGGTGGCCGCGGCCACCTTCACCACCAGCTCTGGGGACAAGCCAGGACCTGTGGGGACACGATGAGGGTGAGCAATGACGTGGTGAGGACCCGGGTGTCTGGGTGGGTGTCCCGTCCCCCCCCGACTCACCCCAGTCCTCCAGGAGGGGCTGGTCCAGGCTGGCGTGTTGCACCGAGCACGTGAAGGTGTCGCCAGCCACCGGGGCCACCATCAAGGTGACCTGTGTCTGGTAGGTCCAGTCACCGTTGGGGATGGCGGAGATGGGGGGGTGCTCACCAGGGCCCACGATGTCCCCGTTGTGCAGCCAGATGACGGTCACCTCGGGGGGGTAGAAGCCCCAGATGTGGCAGGTGAGGAGGACGGGTGCCCGAGCGTTGCCCGACTTGGAGGGGATGATGTGGGCTTGGGGTGGTGCTGGAGCGGGGAGGGGGGACGGTCAGTGAGCCCCCTCCCCACCCATGCGATGTCCCCATGCGATGTCCCCGTGCAGCATCCCTCTGCAATGCTCCGTGCAACGTCCCCGCGCAACGTGCGATGCACCGTCCCCATGCAATGCTCCGTGCAGCACCCGCATCCAACCCCCGTGCACCATCCCCGTGCAACACCCCACCCCCCACACACAACGCCACGTCCCCGTGCAAAGCCCCTGTGCACGATGCCCCTGTGCAAAGCCCCCGTGCGCCGCAGGGCTCACTCCGCCGCATCGCCGTCTGCGCCCAGAATTGGGGGGCCAGGTTGTCACAAGCCCGACGCCGGGCTTCGGCGCGCTGCACCCAGGTGGTGCCGTTGTTGAGGACATCAGTGAGTTGGGTGGCGATGGGGCGGAGCAGCCCCCAGTCGCAGGGGATGAAGTGCCGGGCGTCGGGGTCGTAGCAGACCAGCGGGTTCTTGTTGAAGACGAGGGAGAAGTCGAAATCCAGCACGGAGCCGTTGGCCGCCAGCGGGCAGGAGCTGGCCACGTGCACCAGGAAGGCACCTACGAGGGGGACGCAGGGGTCAGTGGCATCTCCTGGGGAGCCTCTGTCCATCCCTGTGTCTCCCTCATCCACATCCATCAGTCCTCATCCCTCCATCTGTTCCCCAGCTGACTCCATCCCTCCATCCATCCTCCTCCCTCCATCCAACCCCAGCCCTCCATCCACCTCCATCCCTTCATCCTCCCGCTCTGAGTCCACTCCTCCATCCATCTCCATCCTCCACCCCTTCCATATCTGGCCCCATCCTTCAATCTGGCCCCACCCCAATATCCTGTTCCGCATCTGGCCCCATCCCTTCATCCATCTCCATCCCTTCATCTACTCCCCACCCATTCCCCATCCCTCCTCCTTCTGACCATCCATCCCTCCATCTCCATCCCTCCCCATGTCTCCATCCCTCCCCATCCATTCCCCATCCCTCCATCCCTCCATCTCCATCCATCTTCCTCCTTCCATCCCTCCATCCATCCCTCCATCCATCCCCATCCCTCCATCCCTCCATCCTTCCATCCCCATCCATCTTCATCCCTCCATCCCCATCCCTCCATCCATCCCCACCCATCTCTCTTGCCCCCATCCCCTTGTCCCCAACTGTCCCCCCATGTTCCCCCCCCCCCACTTGGATCAGTTCCCAATCCCCCCACAAAGTGTCCCGGGGTCCGCGTGGGGTCACCCATCATCCATGAGGTGACCCCCCCCCCCGAGCCATCCCCATGGGGTCACCCAGCACCCTTGGGACATTGACAGAGACACCCCCCCCAAACCATCTTCAGGGGTAGAACCCCCCCAGACTGTCCTTGGGGTCCCACAGGACTGAGAACCCCAAGATTGTCCCTGGGATCCTGCAGAGCCCCCCCAAACTATTCCTGGGGTCCTGCAATACTGAGCCCCCCAAACATCCAGCAGGGATGAGACCCCCCCAGCTGTCCTCCGGGTCCCGTAGGGCAGAGCCCCCCCCAGAATCATCCCCATGCTCCCAAAGGGCTGAGCCCCCCAAACCCATCCCCATGCTCCCAAAGGGCTGAGCCCCCCCCAGATGGTCCCCAGAGTCCTGTGGGGCTGAGCCCCCCCAACCCATCCCTGGGGTCCCATGGGGCAGAGCCCCCCCCCAGACAATCCCCAAGATCCTGCAGGGCTGAGTCCCCCCCTAAACCAGGGCTGAGCCCCCCCCCAAACCCATCCCCTTGCTCCCAAAGGGCTGAGCCCCCCAAAACGGTCCCCAGAGTCCTGTGGGGCTGAGCCCCCCCCAGACCATCTCTGGGGTCCCACAGGGCTGAGCCCCCCCCAACCCATCCCTGGGGTCCCATGGGGCAGAGTCCCCCCTAGACAGTCCCCAAGGTCCCGCAGGGCTGAGTCCCCCCTAAACCGGGGCTGAGCCCCCCCTCAAACCCATCCCCTTGCTCCCAAAGGGCTGAGCCCCCCCCAGACAATCCCCAAGATCCTTCAGGGCTGAGTCCCCCCTAAACCGGGGCTGAGCCCCCCCCCAAACCCATCCCCTTGCTCCCAAAGGGCTGAGCCCCCCCCCAGACAATCCCCAAAGTCCCGCAGGGCTGAGTCCCCCCTAAACGGGGGCTGAGCCCCCCCCCAAACCCATCCCCTTGCGGGCTGAGCCCCCCCCCCCCAGACCGTCCCCAGAGTCCTGTGGGGCTGAGCCCCCCCCAAACCATCCCTGGGGTCCCACAGGGCTGAGTCCCCCCTAAACCAGGGCTGAGCCCCCCCCCCCCCCCAAACCCATCCCCATGCTCCCAAAGGGCTGAGCCCCCCCAAAACACCCCCTTGGGTCCCACAGGGCTGAGGCCCCCCCAGACCATCCGTGAGGTCCCAAAGGGCTGAGCCCCCCCAAACAATCCCCAAGGTCCCGCAGGGCTGAGGCCCCCCCCAAAACACCCCCTTGGGTCCCGCAGGGCTGAGGCCCCCCCAGACCATCCGTGAGGTCCCAAAGGGCTGAGCCCCCCCCCCCCCCAGACACCATCCCTGGGGTCCCACAATGCTGAGCCCCCCTCAACCCACCCCCAGGGTCCCACAGGACAAAGCCCCCCCCCCCCCCCTCCCCCCAATCACCCCCAGGGTCCCCAATCCCCCCTACCCCACCCCCCCGCAGCCCCACCTGCCCCCCGGGCACCCAGGGCCAGGCCCAGCAGCACCAGCATGGTGGGGTGGGCCCGGGGGCGTCCAGCCGCGCTCTGTCCCCCGGCCACCCGCCTGTACCCCACGGCCCGGCCCCGGCCCCCCGCACCCCATCATGGAAGTGGGGGGGGGGGGGGGGTGGCCGTCGGGCACCCAATACGGGCCCACACCGGACGGGCGTCACCGGTTGCCGGAGCAGGACGCCCAGGCGGCTGCCACCAGCGGGACATAGCATGGCGGCCGGGTGTCACCCCGGTTTGTCCCCACTCTGTCACCCCCCCCATGCCGGGGGGGGGTCACCGTCCCAGGGAGACCCTGCTGTGACCCCCCCAAAGCGGGGTGAGGACCCAGGCAGCCGGGCTGGCTGCACCCCAGGGGTCCGTGTGTGTGTGTCCCCCACCACCGCCGCCAACAGCCACTTCCGCGTGTAGTGCTAACCCCTCCCCCCTCCCAGTAACCCCTCTGCCTCCAAACTGGGAGCACTGGGAGCCCCCCACCCACCCATGGACGAAGCCGCTCAGATATGGGGATCACAAATGGTTTTATTCGGGGGGGGGGGGGAGCTGAGGGGACCCCCTAGACCGGAACCCCCAGGCTGGGTCTGGGGGGGGGGTCCCAGCACCCCGAGCCCCACGTCTGCCGGAGGTGGGGGGTGTCATGGAGCGGGGGGAGGGCTCTGCCCCAGGGCTGGGAGCTCAGAGTTGGGTCACAGCGTGGTCACGCGTGGCCATGGAGGGACCAGGATGGGGACCAGGACCGGGTCTGGGACCACGGCCAGGACTGGGACCGGATCCAGGACCAGGACATGAACCAGGACCAGGAGATGAACCAAGACCAGGACCAGGAGCAGATCTAGGACCAGGACATGAACCAGGATGTGAACCAGGACCAGATCCAGGACCAGGACCAGGACATGAACCAGGGCCAGGATATGAACCAGAACCAGGACAAGAACCAGGACCAGGACATGAACCAGGACCAGAACCAGAACCAGGACATGAACCAGGACCAGGACAAGAACCAGGACCAGGATATGAACCAGGACCAGGACAAGAACCAGGACCGGGACATGAACCAGGACCAGGACATGAACCAGGACCAGAACCAGAACCAGGACAAGAACCAGGACCAGGATATGAACCAGGATCAGGATTAGGACCAGGACGAGGACCTGGCAAGACATAAGACGACAAGTCAGAGAGACCCCTAATTTGGGTGGGTGACGTGTTCTCCAGCGCGTCCCTCACGTGCCACACACGTACGTCCCCACACGCGTCCCTCACCCGGAGCCTGCCAACAGTAGCCGATGGCGCCAGCGGTGAAGACCACCAGCCCCAGGGTCATTATCACCGCCGCCAAGACCACCTTCACCATCAGCCCTGGGGACAAGCCGGGACCTGTGGGGACACTGTGGGGGTGAGCAACGATGTGGTGAGGACCCAGGTGTCTGGGTGGGTGTCCCGTGTCCCCCCGACTCACCCCAGTCCTCCAGGAGGGGCTGGTCCAGGCTGGCGTGTTGCACCGAGCACGTGAAGGTGTCCCCGGCCACCGGGGCCACCATCAAGGTGACCTGTGTCTGGTAGGTCCAGTCACCGTTGGGGATGGCGGAGATGGGGGGGTGCTCACCGGGGCCCACGATGTCCCCGTTGTGCAGCCAGATGACGGTCACCTCGGGGGGGTAGAAGCCCCAGACGTGGCAGGTGAGGAGGACGGCGTCGGGGGTGTTGGGGAGGGGGACGGGGACGATGCGGGCTCGGGGTGGCGCTGAGATGGGGAGGGGACAGTCAGCGCCAAGGACGGTCCCCTCCCCACCCTGCGTGGTGTCCTGTGTTGTGGCTGGTGTGACGCCTTGTGCAATGTCCCCATGTAATGTCCCCGTGCACGTGCCCGCGCAATGTCCCCGTGCAACGTCCTGGTGCAACGTAGCTGTGCATTTCCCCGTGCAATGTCCCCGTGCAATGTCCCATACAACGCCCCGTGCAACGTCCCCATGCAACACCCCTGCACGCTCCTTGTGCACCGTCCCCGTGCAAGCCCTGTGCAACACCCCATGCAACACCCCGTGCAACACCCCGTGCAAAGCCCCGTGCAACGCCCCTGTGCAACGCGCCGCAGGGCTCACTCCGCCGCATCGCCGTCTGCGCCCAGAATTGGGGGGCCAGGTCGTTACAAGCCCGACGCCGGGCTTCGGCGCGCTGCACCCAGGCGGTGCCGTTGTTGAGGACGGTGGCGAGTTGGGTGGCAACGGGGCGGAGCAGCCCCCAGTCGCAGGGGACGAAGCGCCGGGCGTCGGGGTCGTAGCAGACCAGCGGGTTCTTGTTGAAGACGAGGGTCAAGTGGAAATCCAGCGCGGAGCCGTTGGCCGCCAGCGGGCAGGAGCTGGCCACGTGCACCAGGAAGGTGCCTACGAGGGGGACGTGGGGGTGGGCAGGGTCCCCAGGGGTTGGACCCCCCCCAAACCCGCTGCACACCCCTGTCCCCCCACATCCTACCTGCCCCCGGGTAGCTCAGCACCAGCCCCAGCACCCCCAGCACCCACATGGGCGGCGGTGGGTGCCCGTGCGTCCGGCACGGCGGGCGAGCTCCGGCCTTTCCTTGCAGTGCCCGACCTTCATTCCTGCCGCCAGCCCGCTCCCTCCTCCTCCTCCTCCTCCTCCTCCTCCTCCTCCTTCTCCTCCTCCTGCTCCTTCTCCTGCTCCTCAGGGCTTATCCCCAGGGATTTGGCCCGGGGATCACCGGCCATGGGCAGCACAGGGCTTCGCCCCGAGGGGACTGTGCCCCAGGGCTGGGCTTGGCACCGCGGGAATCCCGCCTGTCCCTTCCCAGTGGGGAAACTGAGGCACACCTCTTGGGTGTGGCTCTCTGGGCAGTGCAATCCTGCTGCACCCCAATATCAGACAGCGGAGAAGCCACCACCACGTCCTCCCTGTGGCCAGCTGCTGCCCTTCCACCCTTTGGCACTGGGGAAACTGAGGCACGACTCTTGAGGACAGCTCTTTGGGGGGTGCGATCTAGCTGAACCCTAATATCAGACAGCAGAGAAGCCACTGCTGCAGCCACCTCCTTCCCTATGGCAGCGGGGAAACTGAGGCACGACCCTTGGGGACAGCTCTTTGGGGGGGGGGGGTGCGATGCAGCTGAACCTCAATATCAGACAGCAGAGAAGCCACCACCACGTCCTCCCCCACCTCTAAAGGCTCGGACAGTGGGGAAACTGAGGCACGCCTCTGGGGGATGGCTCTTCGGGGGGGGCGCAAACCAGCCCAACCCCAATATTAGGCAACGGAGAAGTCACGGCTACAGCCACCTCCCACCCTTCCCCAGTGGGGAAACTGAGGCACGCTCCTCTGGGGAATGGCTCTTTGGGGGGCGTGATGCAGCTGAACCCCAATATCAGACAGCGGAGAAGCCACCACAGCGCGGGGTGGGGGACAGACGAGGACACGGGGCGCAGCCACAGACGAGGAGTTTAATTGCTGGGGGGGGGGGGGGGGGGAAGGGGGTTTATTCCCCCTTCCCCCCCCCCCCCCGCCGCCATCTCCACTCCTGCACCGAGCGGCGCCGGCCTCTGCACCGTCCTGTGCTCAACCTGGGTGGGGGACACCAGAGGGGATTTGGTGACGGTCCCCTCCTCACCCCCCCCTCATCACACCCCCCCTCACCGGGGGGGACACCCCAACATCCGGGCCGTACCGTGGGCGCTCCGGCGTGCCGCCAGGATCATGGTGATGCCGAGCAGCCCCAGGAGGATGCCCAGAGCCATGGCAGCACCGCACAGCGCCGTCTCCAGCACCTCGGAGGGGTCGGGGGTTTGGGGCACTAAGGGGGGACACGGGGGGGGGGGGTCACCGCCAGCCCCGGTGTCTCCCCAGCAGCCCCGTCCCCGTCCCCGCGCTCACCCCAGTAGGCAATGACGGAGGAATTGTCCCCTTCGCGGGTGACCATGCAGGTGTAGACGTCACCGGCGCTGGGCGTCACCGGCAGGTAGGAGAAGCGGATGAAGGCCAGGTCGGCCGTGGGGGTGTAGTGGGTGTGGGTGACCCCTTGGGTGACAGGGACCCCGTCCAGCTGCCAACTGATCTCCACCGCCGGCGGGAAGACGTTTCCCACCATACACACCAGCGTGTTGGGTTCACCCAACGCCAACGGTCGCACTGGGAAGATGTCAGCCACTGGGACGCCTGAGACGGTTGAGAGGGGACGGGGTGGGATAGAATCCATCAAAGGACCATTTTGGGTGGGAAGGGACCTCTGAAGGTCATCTCCTCCCTCAGCAGGGGCATCTTCAACCAGCTCCTGTTGCTCACAGCCCCGTCCAGACTGACCTTGAGTGGTTCCAGGGATGGGGCATCTCCCACATTCTCACTACGGCATCTCACCACCCTCAGTGTAAAGAATTTCTTCCTTACATCTAACCCAAATCTACCATTTTTAGCTTCAAACCGTTCCCCCTTGTCCTAGCGACACTTTTTCTCCCACCAAGTCCTTCTCCGTTCTCCAACCCTTCATCCCCCAGCCTGTCTCCTTGTTTGGGATTGCCCCGACTCGGGTGCAGGACAGAATCCCAGAATCCCAGACTGGTTGATGTTGGAAGGAACCTCTGGAGATCATCTAGTCCAACCCCCTGCTAGAGCAGGATCACCTCCAGCAGGTCGCACAGGATGGCGTCCAGGTGGGTTTGGAATCTCTCCGGAGAAGGAGACTCCACAACCTCTCTGGGCAGCCTGTCCCAGGGCTCGGTCACCCGCAGAGGGAAGAAGTTTTTTTCTCATCTTGAGATGGAACTTCCTGTGTCCCAGTTTGTGCCCGTTGCCCCTTGTCCTGTCACTGGCCACCACTGAGAAGAGTCTGGCCCCTTCCTCTAGACACCCAACCTTTAGATATTGATAAGTGTTGATCAGATCCCCTCTCAGTCTTCTCTTCTCCACACTGACCAGCCCCAGCTCTCTCAGCCTTTCCTCACACCAGAGATGCTCCAGGCCCCTCATCATCTTTGTAGACCTCCGCTGGACTCTCCCCAGTAGTTCCCAGTCTGTCTGGAACTGGGGAGCCCAGAACTGGACACAGAACTCCAGATGTGGCCTCACCGCGGGGAGGAGAACCTCCCTCGACCTGCTGGCCACGCTCTTCGCAATGCCCCCCAGGTACCATTGGCCTTCTTGGCCACGAGGGCACGCTGCTGGTCACGGAGAGCTTGGTGTCCACCAGGACTCCCAGGTCCTTCCCAGCAGGTCAACCCCAACCTGTACTGGTGTCTGCAGTTGTTCTTCACTAGGTGGAGGACCCTACACTCGCCCTGGTTGAACTTCATTTGGTTCCTCTCCAGCCTGTCTGGGTCCCTCTGGACGGCATCTCATCCTTCTGGGGTATCAACCACCCCACTCAACTTGGGGTCACCTCCAAACTTGCTGAGCGTTCCCTCGACCGCACTATCTGTGCTACTGATGAAGCTATGGAACAGTACTGGTCCCAGTATGGACCCCTGAGGGACACCAGTGGTCACTGGTCTCCATCCGGACACGAAGCCGTTGACCACATCTCTCTGGCTGCCACCAACCACCCAATTCCTCATCCACCTAACGGCCCACCCAGCCGATTAAGAGACGAGGACGTTGTGGAGGACCACGTCAGAGGGACGATGGTGGCACGCGGTGGGCAGGGACGGGACCCACGTTGTCCACCGCGTCGCCTACCCTTTGCCTCCGGCAACAGGCCGGTGAGCGGGTCGGTGAGGTCGCGGCGCACGTCCTGGCAGAGCGTGGCGTCGAGGAGGAGCTCGGTGGGGGTCTCCAGGGCCGAGGGCCACGGGGGGAGGTCGGGCAGATTGGGGGTCCAGCGGGAGCCGGGGAAGTCGAACCAGAAGAGCTGGTCGGCGTCGAAGGCCAACGCCAGCCCCAGCGAGGGCATGGCCGGCTGGCAGAAGAGCACCTCGGCCAGGGTGTGCGCCGGCGGCTCTGCGGGCAGGGCGGGGGTGAGGGCAGGGGTAAGGGCAGGGCGGGGTAAGGGCAGGGGTACAGGCAGGGGGGTAAGGGTAGGGGTACAGGCAGGAGGGGGGTAAGGGCAGGGGTATTGGCAGGGGTATGGGCAGGAGAGGTCCAGCACAGGCACGGTAAGGGCAGGGGTGCAGGCAGGGTGGGGGTGTGGGCAGGGGTAAGGGCAGGGGTACGGGCAGGAGGGGGGTAAGGGCAGGGGTAAGGGCAGGCCTACGGGCAGGAGGGGTCCAGCACAGGCATGGTAAGGGCAGGGCAGGGGTACAGGCAGGGTGGGGGGGTGGGCAGGAGTGCAGGCAGGAGGGGGCCAGCACCGGCACAGAGGGGTTAAGGGCAGGGGGTGCAGGCAGGGGGTACGGGCAGGGGGTACAGGCAGGCAGGTGCCCAGCACCACCACGGCGGGTGCAGGCAGGGGCACACGTCTGCACGGTGGGCAGGGGCCAAGGGCTGTGCACGGGCGCAGGCACGGTGCACGCTCTGCACACACACGCTCACCGTGCAAGGACACGCACGCTCTGCGCGCACACGCGTTGCCTGCACGCGCGCACGCAGAGCGTGCGAGGGCACATGCTGTGCGTGCACACACTCACGGCGTAAGGATACGTCCTCTGCGTGCACACTCATCGCACGTGCGCACGCTGCGTGCACGCTCATTGCATGTGGGCACACGCTGTGCACGGGCACACTGCACGTGCACGCGCTCCCACACACACGTGCGCTCCGCGTGCACACACTCACTGCAAGGACACGCACGCACGGTGCTTGCACCCACTGCGCGTGCACACGAACTGTGCAAGGACGCGCGCTCTGCGTGCGCGTGCATTCCGCGCGTGCCCACAGCACAGTGCACACACACACGCTCTGCACATGGACATACGCTGCACACACGCACACGCACGTGCTTTCCACTAGTGCACAGCCTCTTGCACTAGTGCACACACACCCCCTTGCACCCTCTCCCCATTCACTAGCGCATCCCCCACCCCACGCACAACCCCTTGCACGAGCGCACACGCCCTGCTGCTCACACTCACACCCCTTGCACTAGTGCACACACAACCCCATGCACAGCCCTGTGCCTTAGCGCACAGTCCCTTGCACTAGTGCACAACCCCTCCTTCCACCCCCTGCCCTGTGCACTAGCGTGTCCACCACCGCACGCGCAACCTCTTGCACGATTGCACCCTCCTTCCTGCTCACGCACCTCGTGCGCTAGTGCACACAGCACACCACGCGCAACCCCTTGCACTATTGCACACCCCTTGCTACTCACGCACCCCGTGCGCTAGCGCGCACAGCACACCACGCACAACCCCTCGCACTATTGCACGCCTCCTCCCGCTCCCGCTCCCGCCCCGCGCACTAGTGCACACGCACCCCCCCCCCACGCGCAGCCCCGTGCACTAACGCAGACCCTCGCACGAGCGCACGGCCACCCCCCCGCCCCGCCATCGCACCCCCACCCCACGCAAACCCCCTCGCACCAACGCACCCACCCGCCCCACCCACCCACGGGTGCCCCCACCCACCCGGCAGCACCGCGGCCCCGTGACCTCCTACCGTCGGTGACGGCTGCAGCCAGGGCCACCCAGAGCAACCCGGCCACAAGCACCCCGCTCCCGCCCGCAGCACCCATCCCTCCGACACCCGGCACCCGGTGGGTGCTGCCGGGTGCCGGCACCGCGGCCTGGCCGTGATGCCAATGGCCGGGCCCGGTTCCCTCCCGTCACCCGTTGCTGGGGAGAAGGACCTCGCACGGCACCCTCGTGCTGTGACAGAGCGGATCCCGGCGTGGGGCAGGGTGCTCCCCTCTCCCCCGCACCCACCCCACGGGGATGGGACACCCCCACCCCCCCACAGAGACACCCCCCAACCCCACGGAGACCCCACGCTCCCGGCACGGCGGTTACAACCGCTCGCGTTCGTTAGCGTGGCGCCGCCACGATGCAATTAATAACCGGGCCCCCCCTATTAATTAGGGGGCACCCCCCGGCCTGGGTTGTGTCCTGTGTGTGTCCCCCCACCCTGCCCCGGGTGCTGCTGCTGCAACCGGTGGGGACGTGGCGCCGGCGGTGACGGCACGGGGCGCATCTCGCGCGCTGCAACGCCCCGCAGCCTTCCGCCGCGCGTACTGCATCTGCTGCACGCGCTGCTTCCGCTGCCTGCGCTGCTTCCGCTGCCTGCGCTGCGCCCGCTGCATGCACTGCGCCCGCTGCATGCACTGCATGCACTGCGCCTGCTGCGCCCACTGCGCCCACTGCACGCACGCAACACCTCGCCGGTGCGTGCGCTGCGCCCAGCGCGACACCGTGCACCCCCATCTCCGCGTGCGATGCACCCTCTGCACCCCATCGCTGCATGTGCTGCACCCTCTGCACCCCAAATCCTGTGTGCGCTGCAACACCGTGAACCCCATCTCTGCGTGCCAGGCACCCAGTGCACCCCCATTCCTCTGTGTGTGGCACCCAGGGCACCCCATCCCCACGTGCAAAGCACCCTGTGCGACACCATGCACCCCCATGTCTGCATGCGCTGCACCCAGTGCACCCCATCCCTGCATGCGTTGCACCCCGTGCACCCCAAATCCTGTGCGCGCTGCACCCTGTGCAACATCGTGAACCCCATCCCTGCACGCCAGGCACCCAGTGCACCCCCATTCCTATGTGTGTGGCACCCAGGGCACCCCATCCCTGCATGCCAGGCACCCAGTGCACCCCATCCCTGTGCGCTGCACCCAGTGCACCCCCATTCCTGTGTGTGTGCACCCAGTGCACCCCATCCCTGCACGCCAGGCACCCAGTGCACCCCCATTCCTGTGTGTGTGCACCCAGTGCACCCCATCCCTGCATGCCAGGCACCCAGTGCACCCCCATTCCTATGTGTGTGGCACCCAGGGCACCCCATCCCTGCACGCCAGGCACCCAGTGCACCCCCATTCCTGTGTGTGTGCACCCAGGGCACCCCATCCCTGCACGCCAGGCACCCAGTGCACCCCCATTCCTCTGTGTGTGGCACCCAGGGCACCCCATCCCTGCACGCCAGGCACCCAGTGCACCCCCATTCCTATGTGTGTGGCACCCAGGGCACCCCATCCCTGCACGCCAGGCACCCAGTGCACCCCCATTCCTATGTGTGTGGCACCCAGTGCACCCCATCCCTGCACGCCAGGCACCCAGTGCACCCCCATTCCTGTGTGCGTGGCACCCAGTGCACCCCATCCCTGCATGCCAGGCACCCAGTGCACCCCCATTCCTGTGTGTGTGGCACCCAGTGCACCCCATCCCTGCACGCCAGGCACCCAGTGCACCCCCATCCCTGTGTGCCAGGCACCCAGTGCACCCCATCCCTGCACGCCAGGCACCCAGTGCACCCCCATTCCTGTGTGCGTGGCACCCAGGGCACCCCATCCCTGCACGCCAGGCACCCAGGGCACCCCCATTCCTGTGTGCGTGGCACCCAGGGCACCCCATCCCCACGTGCAATGCACCCAGTGCACCCCCATTCCTGTGTGCGTGGCACCCGGGGCACCCCATCCCTGCACGCCAGGCACCCAGTGCACCCCCATTCCTATGTGTGTGGCACCCAGTGCACCCCATCCCTGCACGCCAGGCACCCAGTGCACCCCCATTCCTGTGTGCGTGGCATCCAGGGCACCCCATCCCTGCACGCCAGGCACCCAGGGCACCCCCATTCCTGTGTGCGTGGCACCCAGGGCACCCCATCCCTGCACGCCAGGCACCCAGGGCACCCCCATTCCTATGTGTGTGGCACCCAGTGCACCCCATCCCTGCACGCCAGGCACCCAGGGCACCCCCATTCCTGTGTGCGTGGCACCCAGGGCACCCCATCCCCACGTGCAATGCACCCAGGGCACCCCCATTCCTGTGTGCGTGGCACCCGGGGCACCACCCCGCACCCCATTGCTGCGTGCCCTGCACCCTGCGCACCCCCATTCCCATCTGCTGCACCCTGTACGACACCCTGCACCCCATCCCTGCACTCACAGCACCCAGTGCACCCCGGCAGGGTGCAACTGCACCCACTGCACCTCCTTGCCACCCACTCCAATCGCTGTACCCGCCACGGTGTCGTGACGCTGCTGCAATCCCGGGACCCTCCCGTGGGTGCCTCCGCCTCCCGCCATACCTGACACCCCCACGGATACAAGCGGTGTACCCCTGCAATGCCCCGCAACCCCCCGTGGGTGCACCCACTGCACTGCCACGGACCCCCGTGGGTGCGCACACACACACGCCCCCCCCCCGGGGCTGCAGCAGGCCCTCAACGCGCATGCGCGCCGCTGTGCCCCCCGCGGCACTAGGACCCCGCGGAGCCGCGCGGGCCCCCGCTGGGCGGGGAGGGGAGGGGAGGGGGGGTATGAATGGGGCCGTGGGAGCCGCGGGGGTGCCACGTGACGGCGGGGAGCCAATCGGGACGCGGGTGACGTAGCTCGTGGCTCCCTTTTCTGCCCTGGGATGTTTTTTTTTTTTTTTTTTAATCTTTTTTTTTTTTTTTTGGCCCCCAAATCGGGGCTTTTTGGGGCGGGCGGCGGGGGAGGGGGAGCGCGGAGCGGGGGCGGATGAAGAGGGACCGGGGACGAGGGTCGCGGCCCCGCGTGGGGGCGGCTCAGGTGAGTGACCGGGGGGGGGGGGGGGGAACCTCGCCCTTCCCCCCCCCCCCAATGGAGGAGCGGGGTAGGGGGGGAGGTCACGTGGCGGTGGCGAGCTGTCAGTCAAGCGCTATCCCGCCCCCGCGGCGGCGCAGTGACCAATGGGCTGTGAGAAAAGCTGTGACGGGCAGGTGGGGCGGTAGGGCGGGGCGGCTTTGTGCGCGGTAGCGGGGGCGGCGGTTTGGGGCGAAAAGCGCCATGTTTGGGTGTTCGCGCGGGGGCGGCGGCGGGCAGGGCCCCAAGTGCTGTGTCACGGCCTGGGGGGGGGGAGGGGAGAGACCCACCCGTGTTCTGCGAGCCCGTGGAGAGGGGGGAAGCCAAGACCACCGCCACCCCCCCCCCCCCCCCCGTGGGTTGGCGGGCGAAGGGGGTTGAGGCTTCCCCTGGAGCCACCGCGGTCGTGGCGGCCGCCGTGGGGGGGTGAGCATCTGTCCCCCTTCACGGTCGGTGTGGGGGTCCCGGGGTCGGCGTGGCCCCCCCCCACCCACCCCCCCTCCACGGTGTGTGCGTGGAGGGGGGGGGGGAAAGGAGGGGAGAGCACCCGCGGATCGGGCCCCACCGGGGGCTGGCGGTCACAGCAGCGGCGTGTTCGTGGGGGTTGGCGCATCCCCAGTGTCGTGAGGGGGGGCTTGACGCGCCCCGTGGGGACCGGCGGACGCGGGGGTAGCCAGGTGCGTGGCCGGGACTTGGAGGGGGGGGGGGGGGGGGGGTGTGTGTAAAGCGAGGCGCGGCGGCGGCTCCGGTATTACCGGGCCCTGATGCCCGTGGGACCCCCGCGAGGGGGGTGAGGGCGGGTGGGGGGGTTCGCCACGTTGTCCGGCACCGCCGGGGGTGGCGGGGAGGCGGCGAGGCCTCCCGGGAGCGCCGGGCTCATTGTCCGCCCGCGGTCACCGCCGCCGGACAAGATGGCGCCTCCCGGCCCCGTCTTCCCCATCCCCGCCGCGGGGAGCGCGACAACAACCGCCAACGGCCGGTTCCGCCCGCTCGTCCCGCCCCTCACGTGACCCGCCGGCCAATGGCTTCGCAACGAATGGCAGCGTCGGCCAATGGGCGCTGATACCGCCAGCTCCGTCGGGTGAGGCGCCGGGCGGAAGGGCGGGAGGGGAGGAGAGCGGCGCGGGTGACTGGCGCGTCGCGCTGCCAATGGGACAGGCGCGCCGGGCGTGCCTCCGCCCAATGAGGCCGCGGTGGGGCGGGGAGGGGCGGGTGAGTGATGTCAGCGCCGCCACCGCCCAATGAGGGGCCGGCTGCTGTCTATATAAGGGCGGCCGGGGGCAGGCCGAGAGGCGCCATTTCGCTGGGACGAAGGACGGAGCGGGTCGGGCCCGGTGCGCGCTGGGGGCGGCCCCAAACCGGATCCATCCTCCGCCGGGCGGCCCAGCCCCCGCCTCCGCGCTCCCGGAGGGCTCGCCGGACCCTCCCCGGCCTCCGTAGCGACCCCTGCCTGCGGCCAGCGGTGAGGGGGCCCTCCTTCCCCCCCCCTCCCCCCCCCCCGCTCCCGCCCTCCTCCCCTCAGGGAGCCAAGATGGAGCCCGGCCGGTGATCCCCGGTACAATCCGCTGTCATCCGCCTCCCGGACCACCGCGGCCCGTCTGATCCCCGGCCTCCGCGGACGCAACCGGCACCCAGCGACGCGGCGAGGCTTGTATTGACCGGATCGCGCAGGATTTTGGAGCCCGGAGGGGGCTCCGAAGAGGGGACCCCCCCCCCCTCCCCCCTCCCGCCCCTACATACCCCCGCCCTCCAACTCCCCGCCGCCATTTTCTCCGCGCCCGTTCATGTGAAGGCCGGTGGATGGTCCCGCACCGTTGTCGCTCGCCGCCGCCGCCGCCGTCGCGCCCGGCCGGAGGAGCTGCTGCCGCCGCCGCCTGAGGCCCGCCCCGCCCGGCCGCGCCCTGCCCGGGGGAGGGGAGGGGGTGCCTGGCTCGTCCCCCCTCCCCGTTGCTCGGTGATGTGCTGACGGGGGAGGGCCCCGCCGGGCCGGTACCGTCGAACCGTTCGCCGGGCAAAGTGGGGGGGTCGTCGGAAGAGACGGCGGCGGCGGGAGGAGGAGGAGAAGGAGAAGGAGAAGAAGGACGGCCGGGACCGCGGGCCGGGCACGCAACCGCCGGCATGTTGCAGAATGTGAATCCCCAGAGCAAGTAGGTACCGGCGCCGTGGGGGGGCTGGGGATGGAGGGGTGGGTTTGGTGTCACGCGTGGGTTGTAGCCGTGACACGACCCGTTGGGGGGGTAGCCTGGGGTTGGCCGGTGGTGTGGGGTCGGGGCTGCGTCCCCTCTCCCGTGAGCTGGGGACGGACAGACGGACCACGGGAGCAGCCGCTTCTCGCCTACGCCGGTGGGGATGGGGTCTCGCCTTCCTCCCCGCCGCACCCGGTGTGACCCTGTCACTCGGGGGCCACCCCGTCCCCCTCCTAGCGCCGTCCTTGGCACTTGAGCCGTGCCCTTGGCAGCTCCGGAGCCCCAGGGAAAAATCCCGCTTGCGCCAAGCGCTGACAACGCGGGCGAAGCCAGCGGACGTTGGGTGACGGTTGTGAAGGCCCGTGGGTGACAGTCACCTGTGGGTCAGCTCAGGGCAACGCGGTGGGGGGGGGGGATCACAGTCTCCCCCCCCCCCTCCCTCGAGTTCTAGGTGTGCGAGGGGTTCAGGGCTTTGGGCAGGAGCTGCCTGGAGAAGGAGCAGGGGTTGGGTTTAGCGGCTGCGCACGCTCTGGAAACCTCCCGAGC
The DNA here is from genome assembly GCF_011004875.1 of Balearica regulorum gibbericeps. NCBI lineage: Eukaryota > Metazoa > Chordata > Aves > Gruiformes > Gruidae > Balearica > Balearica regulorum. The sequence goes on from NC_046215.1 coordinate 694,204, forward strand.
CTTCGTGTCAGTGTCGCGGGGGTCCCCGGTGCCACCGTGGTGTCTTCTGTGGGTATTTCCGCGGCTCCTACTGTTCCTCGGTTAGTGGTCGTTACCATAAAACACTGAGTTTTGGCCTTAAAACGATGTGAGAGTTTGTCACGGCTGCGCCGCCTCCCTTGGGACTGTGGGTCCCCCGAGTCCTGTCCCGTCCCTGTGTGCGGTGTCGGGTCCTTGTGACCAGGATGGTGTCAAGCCACCCGGGATCTTGACCCCTGCGTTGACATAATGGTACAACCGCGCCGCGGGGCTTCGCCGTGTCCCTCAAATCCCGCCGGAACTCCCGGCTGTGGCCTCAGAGAACGGGTCACACCGGCGGTGTCACCGTCGCCTCGACGCACATCGGCGCCGTCACCTCCGTGCGCGGCCCCGCGGGTTGGCTCTTTGTTCGAGGGCGAGCCTGGACCCACGCCAAGCTCTCTGCTCCGGCTGCGCCGGCGCGGACGGTTCTCCCGGCACCGGCAGGGAAACACGCGCCCCGTCCGGCAGCAATTAACGGGTGTAGCCGGAGTTCACGGCTAAATCCCGGGCCCTCCCCCCCTCAAAGGGAGACACACGATGGGAGCTCACCCACGTCCTGGGGAACGCGATCGTCTCCCTCTGCCACGCCGTAACCGAGCGCGGCAACGTTCCCACCCTAAATCGTGGCTTTAGGAGCGGTCGGCTCCTTACTGGGGGTTTCTCCTGGGAACCCCGCGGCCTAGCCCCGGTTAGGCGGGGTTGTTTTTCTTTTGGCCAAGGCAGTGGTGCGGCACCCCGGCGCGGAGCTGCCCCGCTAACCCTGTCTCTGCTCCCCTTTCAGGATTCTGGGGGAGGGCAATGCCGGGCTCATGGGCCTGGCGACGGAATCGACCCCCGGCAAGCGGATCCGCAAACCCTCGCTCCTCTACGAGGGCTTCGAGAGTCCAACCATGGCGTCGGTGCCGGCCCTGCAATCCCCCCAGGCGAACCCGCCTCCGCCGGAGGTTTCCAACCCCAAGAAGCCGGGTCGGGTCACCAACCAGCTGCAGTATCTGCACAAAGTGGTGATGAAGGCTCTGTGGAAGCACCAGTTTGCTTGGCCCTTTCGCCAACCCGTCGACGCCGTCAAGCTGGGCCTGCCGGTAACGAGCCCCGCGGACGGGTGTGGGAGAAATTATGGCGCCCGGGGCATGCGCGTGTGTGTCTGTGTGTGTGTCGTCCCCCCCCCCCTCCCCTCGCTCCCCCAACGCCGACGCGTGCAGGCAGGGGGTGTTAGGCAGATATATTGTTAAATTCGGGTGCTGCCTGACCCCGGACGTGGTGCGTGTCCCCCCCGTCCCTTTCCCCAGCCTGAGAGTGCCAGGGCCGGCGCCGTCCCCCTCCCGGGGGCTCCGCCACAGAGATGCAGCCGCAGGTGTCCGGGCTGTGCTGTCCTCGCCCTCTTCCGGGGGGAGGGGGCCTAATCCATACCGGCCCCCCCCACCTCCCCGCACACCTCAGCCCCTCGTAGGCATCCAGGCTGGTCCTGGGGACGTCCTCAGAGCAGCTGCCACCCCCCTCCCCTTGTCCCAATGTCCCCTACAAAGGTATGGATGAGGTGACGCAGCCGCTCTAGAGGTAACCCGGACGCTTCCCCACCTAATCTCTTGTGCCCTGAATGCGTTTTGCAGATTCCCATCCATGAATTTGTAGAAGACATCCTGTGACCCCAATATTAAACGCCAGCCCCCCCGTGCACCTGTGGCGCCCAAGGAGTTAAAGCCCGGAGGTAATTTCCACGTAGGTTTTGCTCTTAAATTTAGCGTTAGCTTCCCCGAGCCCCGTCCCACCTCTCGTGCGGGACGTGCGCGCCCACCGGACGCCAGGATCCGGCCGTTTCCGTAGCGTAGGCTCCCCCCCGCCCCGGCAGAACCGGCTGCTCCCCAGGCACGTAGGGACCCTCTCGCCCCTGTGGGCAAAAGGGGGACGGTGGCACTCTCGGGTGGGGACCAGGTCCGGAGGTGTTTTTTGAACCCCCACGCACCCCCTGCCTGCGTTTGGGCGACGAGTGAGAGCTGGTGTGTGAGCGGGACGCTTGGTCCCCGTCGCGCTTCGCGTCGGTCCCGGCTCCGACATGGGCGAACCGGTGATTTGCCGGGTGCCGAGCGACCGCGGGACCGGGGAGGGTGGGCGCGGGGGGGGGACGCGGCGCGGTCACCGGCGCGCCCCTGACCACCTATGCCGCGTTGTTTTGTCGGCAGGACTACCACAAGATCATCAAGCAGCCCATGGACATGGGGACGATCAAGCGACGCTTGGAGAACAACTATTACTGGGGGGCTGCGGAGTGCATGCAGGACTTCAACACCATGTTCACCAACTGCTACATCTACAACAAGGTGAGAACGACGCCGGTGCTGCCGACGAGTCCCGTGGCGCCTTCCCGGCGGATTCTGACGCCGCTTCGGGTTCTTCCTGCAGCCCACGGATGACATTGTGCTGATGGCCCAAACCCTGGAGAAGATTTTCCTGCAGAAGGTGGCCCAGATGCCACCGGAAGAGCAGGAGATCGTGGTGCCGGTGGCCAAGAACAGCCATAAGAAGGGAGCGTCCCGGGCAGCAGGTAAAACGGTCGCGTGGGGTGGGATGGCTGGCGGGGTTAGGTGGGACCCCAGGGGTTGGATGGGGGGGCTCCCCGAGACTTGGCATCGCCCCCCCCCGCCGCGGCATTAACGGGGAGGTTTCTCGTCTCGGCCCAGCGCTCCTGGCGGGACTCACAGCTGCTCAGCAAGTGCCGGCTGTCTCCTCCGTTTCCCACACCGCGGTCTACGCCCCGAGCCCCGACATCCCCACCACCATAGTTAACATTCCCCACCCATCCGTGATCTCCGCTCCGCTCCTCAAGTCGCTGCACTCCGCCGCCCCGACCGTCCTGGCTGCGCCCGCTCCCACCCAGCCCGTGGCCAAGGTAGGACGAGGGTCGGCTTCGGCGTGGGGCGGATTCCGTGGGTCCGGTTCTTTCTTTTCCCCCCACAGCCTCACGTGTGGGTCTCATCCTTTTTTTTTTTATTTTTTTTTTTTATTTTTTTTTTTACTTTCGACAGAAGAAGGGAGTGAAGCGGAAAGCGGACACCACCACCCCCACCACCACGGCCATCATCGCCACCAGCGGGGAGTCCTCGCCCTCCGCCACGTTGCTCGAGGCCAAGGCGGCCAAGATCCCCGCGCGTCGGGAGAGCGGTCGCCCCATCAAACCCCCAAAAAAAGATTTACCGGATTCGCAGCAGCACCAGACATCCAAAAAGGGCAAATTATCGGAGCAGCTCAAGTACTGCAACGGGATCCTGAAGGAGCTGCTCTCCAAGAAGCACGCGGCCTACGCCTGGCCCTTCTACAAACCCGTCGACGCCTCGGCCCTGGGGCTGCACGACTACCACGAGATCATCAAGCACCCCATGGACCTCAGCACCATCAAGGTAGGGAAGGCTTTTTTTTTTTTGGTTTTTTTTTTTGGAGGGGGAGGGGTTCTGTGGCATTCCTGTCCCGCGTGGTGGGTGTCCGGCAGCTCCCGCTCACCGTTTCTTCTCCCCGCAGCGGAAGATGGAGAACCGGGATTACCACGACGCGCAGGAATTTGCCGCCGACGTCCGGTTAATGTTCTCCAACTGCTACAAGTACAACCCGCCCGACCACGACGTGGTGGCCATGGCCCGTAAGCTGCAGGTGAGCGACGTGGGGGGGGGGGGGGGGGGTGTTTGTGTGTCCCACCGTGCCGTCCCTCCCGCGCTGACCCCGCTCCCCTCGCAGGACGTCTTCGAGTTCAGCTACGCCAAAATGCCGGATGAGCCGCAGGACGCCAGCCCTCCCTCGGTATCGGCCCCTCTTGCCGGCGCCCTCTCCAAATCCTCCTCCGAGGAATCTTCCAGCGACGAGGATGAGGATGACGAGGACGACGAAGACGACGACGAGGACGAAAGCAGCAGCGAGAGCTCGTCGGAGAGCGAGGAGAGCTCCGACTCGGAGGAGGAACGCGCCAACCGCCTGGCCGAGCTGCAGGAGCAGGTGAGGGCCGGAGAAGGGTCCGTGCCACCTCCTGGGCCCGCTCCCCACGCCCGCCTCACCCCCCTGTCTCCCCCCACAGCTGCGGGCCGTGCACGAGCAGCTGGCTGCCCTCTCGCAGGGCCCCGTTTCCAAACCCAAAAAAAAGCGGGAAAAGAAGAAAAAGAAGAAATCGGAGAAGCACAAAGGTCGAGGAGGGGACGAAGAGGCCCGGGCGCGCCAGGCCCAGCTCCGTAAAGCCAAGAAAGCCAGTGGTGGCGGCGGAGGGACGGGCGGAGGCGGCGGCAGCTCCAAGTGAGCGCGGTGCTCGGCGCGGCGCTGGGGTTTGGGTGGGTGGGTGGGGCGCAGGCAGCGGCCGTGATGATTCTTTCCCCGGCAGAGCGACCGTGGCGAGGAACCGATTGGAACAAGCCAAACCCCGTCTGAGCGCTGCCGGCCCCGGGGAGGGAGTTTTGGTGATGGGGTGGGGGGGGGGGGAAGAGGAGGATTTCGCGGCAGCCGTTGACGCCGCGGCGCGATCTCTCCCGACAGGAACTCAAAGAAGGCGGCTAAAGCCGCGTTGCCGCCTCCGCCGGCGCTTTACGATTCGGAGGAAGAGGAAGAGAGTAAACCCATGACCTACGACGAGAAACGTCAGCTCAGTTTGGACATCAACAAGCTGCCGGGCGAGAAGCTGGGCCGGGTGGTTCACATCATCCAGTCGCGAGAACCTTCCCTACGCGATTCTAACCCCGAGGAGATCGAGATCGATTTCGAGACCCTCAAACCCTCGACGCTGCGGGAGCTGGAGCGTTACGTCCTCTCCTGCCTGCGCAAGAAACCCCGCAAGCCCTACAGCGAAAGTAAGCGGTTCTCGGGGTCGCGCCGGGAGGGTTTTGGGGGTGCGCCGAGCCCCAATTTGAACCTTCTCCCCGCAGCCATGAAGAAGCCGGTGGGGAAAACGAAAGAGGAATTGGCGCTGGAGAAGAAGCGGGAGCTGGAAAAACGGCTGCAGGACGTCAGCGGGCAGCTCAATTCCACCAAGAAGCCCCCAAAGAAGGGTGAGTGCCCGGCCGGCGACGCGCTCCCTTCCTTTCGCCCGCGTCGGCGCGGTGAAATTAAACCTTTGCTCCTTTGGTCCAACCTTTTGTTGGTTTTTTGGGGTTTTTTTTGTTTTTTTTTTTTTTTTTGCAGCCAGCGAAAAACCGGAATCTGCTCAGCAAGTGGCCGTATCCCGCCTCAGCGCCTCCAGTTCCAGTTCGGATTCCAGCAGTTCCAGTTCCAGCTCTTCTTCCTCGGACACCAGCGATTCGGATTCGGGTTAAAACGGTCGGAGCCCCCCCCCCCCCCACCCGCTTCCTCCCGCTCCCCCCCCCCCCCCCCCCCCTCCTTTCACCCCACCGCGGCACTCCCCGACGTCGGGGCGGGGTTCGGAAGAGGCTCTGCGGGATCGGACCCAGGTGAACCGGACTGAGGGGCTTCCACCCTGCGGGCAGAGCCCCCCCCCCTCCCCTGGGACACGGGGTGGGGTGGGTGGGTGGGTGGGGGGGGGCTGTGGGGGAACCACCCCCCTGCCTGAGCCAGGGCCCCCCCCCTTGGGGCGCAGTGGGGTGGGGGGGGGGGGACCCCAGTGTTTACAGGCCGGAGGCGTCGCCACAGGGCGGGAAGTGGGGGGGGGGGGGGGGGAATTGACCCTCCGCGCCCCCCCCCCCCCCCCAGCAGGTTTTACTGTTTGTTGGTTTTGGGGTGGTTTTTTTTTTCTTTTTTTTTTTCTTTTTTTTTTTGTTTTTTCCCTGACTTGTGGGATTTTTTTTCCAAAGGGGAAAAGTTTTGGGGTTTTTAAGAAAAAGAAATTTAAAAAAAAAAAAAAAAAAAGAAAAAAAAAACAAAACACAAAAAAAAAAAAAATTAAAAAATCTTTTAAAAAGAAAGGAAGAAAAAAAAAAAAAAAAAAAAGCCCCTTGGGGGGGTTGAGAGTCCCGAGTTTGGGTTTGTCGTGGGGGCACTCGGCCGGCCCTTCCCCGTCCTCGCCCACCCCCCCCCTGGGGGGGGCAGCAGCCGCCGCCCTCCCCCCTCCCCTCATCCGTGGAGGATTTTTAATTTATTTGCGCTGCGTCGTGCTGGCGGGGGCCCCGGGACGCGCCTTGTACATACCCCCCCCCCCGGACGATCAGGGCAGCATGTTCCCCGCGCGGGGCAGGGGGGAGGGAGGGGCCGCCTGTTTTTTACGTTGACTGTATAATTTTTTTCTACTCGTTTTATTTTGGTTTTTGGTTGGTTTTTTTTTTTTGTTGGTTTTATTTTTTTGCCCTTTCACACACACACCCCCCCCCCCCCCCATCCTTTAGACCCTTAGAGCTGTGTTTTCATCTTATTGTATGTTTCGAACCTTTCGATTCTTTAACATGTAAATAAAGAAAATACTATTCGAGTGGAGCTGAGCTGCCGTTTTGCTGGGGGGGGGGGGGGGACACCCCCCCTCCATCGTGGGTCCTTGGGGGGCTGCGGGGGGGGGGGGGCACACAGCTGTGGGGAGATGGGGGACAGTTTTGTCCCCCCCGTCTCTGCTCCTTCTTGACCAGTTTGGGGGGAGGCAGCTGGGGGAGGATGAGGGGGGAGCCCAGCTGGGGTGTGGGGATTTGGGGAAGGGGGGAAATGGGTGTGTGGGGGGGCTGCTCCAATTGGGGGGAGCTGGGGCACCCTGAAACAGGGACCAGGGGGGTCCCCCCATGTTGATGAACCCCAGTATGAAGCCCCCCCGCCCCTGTGAGCATCTCGCTCCTGGGGGGGGCCGAGCATGGCACGGATGTTCGTGCCTGTCCTCGGGAAAAGGTTCTGCCATGGCGAAGGGGTCCCCAGTCCCCCCAACATCCCTCTAGTTTGTGCCTGGGGGTGTCACTCGGGGGGTGTCACCCACCAGGGGCTCACCCATGGCGGGGGGGGGGGGTGTCACCCACCATCACGGTGCCCGACACCCCCCCCCCCCCCCCGCCGGTTGTGGATGACCCTCGTGGTGCTGTCGGTGAAGCGTCCGGGTCACCCTTAACCTGGGACTGTAGGTACCGAGGTTGGGGTCCCCCCGGCTGTGCCCCCACCCCGGCCACCCCCAGGGGATTACTCCGGTACCCAAGATGGGGGGAGGATGCCACGGGGCCCCCCTCTTCACACCATCCCACCCCTCCCTTTTCCACTCATCCCTTATCCAACTCGTTTTCCACAGCACCCCCCAATACCCAGCTGCACCCCAATCTCAGTTTAGGGTCCAACCCCCCCTCCCCTTCCCTGTGCCACGGCTCTGTGCCCACCTGAGGTCTCCCAGCACCACCAGTGTCACCAGCACGGTCCCAGCTCCCAGGACACCACCGGTCTCCATCGCTGCTCCCAGCAGAGGCTGGAAAGGTGCCGAGACCCCCCCCCCCCCCCGCCCCCGAGGGAGCCACACTCTGCCGATTGGGGGTACCCCCACCCCCCCCCTAGTCCTGCCCAGTGCCGGGACCCGCAGGGCTCCCTCTGACACTTGGGGGTCCCCTGGCCCCGCTGCACCCCAGGGCAGGGAGCAGGATCCTTTTATTGCGTCCCCACAAAGAACAGGTCAGGCGATAACGCCCGGAGGCCCCGACGGATGAACAAGGAGCTCCTGGGCAAAACTCAAACGCAAAAAGAAACCTCCAGAGGGTGGAAGGAAGGGCAGATAGGACGGCAGGAATCCAGAGAAACTCTCCGAGAAGCCAGGGACCAGGTTAGGAAAGCCAAAGCCCTGGTAGGATGAAATCTGGCCAGGGACATCAAGGACAAGAAGAAAACTTTCTATAGGTACGTCAGTGAGAAAAGGAAGATGAGGGAAAATGAAGAATGAAGCAGGAGACCTGGTTACCTGGGATATGGAGAAGGCTGAGGTTCTCATGAACTTCTTCGCCTCAGTTTTCACCGGCAAGGGCTCGACCACGCTGCCCTGGTCACAGAAGGCAAAGGCGGGGACTGGGAGAATGAAGAATCGCCCACTGCAGGAGATCAGGTTCAAGAATATCTAAGGAACCTGGAGGTGCAGAAGTCTGTGGGACCTGATGAGATGCGTCCGCGGGTCCTGAGGGAACTGGTGGATGAAGTGGCCAGGCCACTCGCCATCGTATTTCATCAGTCCTGGCAGTCCGGTGACATTCCCACCGACTGGAAAAAGGAAAACAGAACCCCCGTTTTTTTAAGAAGGGAGAAAAGGAAGACCCAGGGAACCATAGACTGGTGCCAGCCCCACGGGTCCAGGGCACCCCACAACCCCACCTCTGCCCCCAGACCCACCACCCCACGGCCGCCCCCTCCGTGTCCTCACGCACCTTTCACGGCCCCCACAGAGCCAGCACAGCCAGCAGCGCCAGCGGGACGCGCCCCCGTCCTCCGGCCATCGCCTCTGCCGGCACCGGGTGCAGCGAGAGCAGGACAAGGCGAGGGGCAGGAGTCGCTCTGGGTTTGGGGAACTGTGTGATGGGGGACACACACACACAGAGGGGGGGCCTCCCCCCCAGGTGCTCAGCCAATGGGAGGGGACCCCGACTCCGACTCAGCTGTTCCCAGGCAGAGTAACGGCACCGAGCGCCCTGCGGAGCAGATGGACCGTCGCCCAGACAGGGCCCCCCCCCCATCAGGGTTATCCTGGGGACCCCCCCCCCCCCCCCCGGTCTCTGTGAGCCCTGGGGTCGCTCTCCCAGCCCTACGGGCATGGGCCGCATCCTGCTGCCTGCCCTGGGGTGCAGCGGGGTCAGGGGATCACAAGTGTCCGAGGGAGCCCTGCGAGTGCCGGCTCTGCCTGGTGACGGGTGATGCTGCCCAGCCTCGCTCCTTACTGGTCCTCGCTGGGACTCCAGTCCCGGCACTGGGCAGGACTGGGGGGATACCCCCAACCGGCAGAGTGCGGATCGCTTTGGGGGGGTCTCAGCACCTTTGCAGCCTCTGCTGCGAGCGGCGATGGAGACTGGTCGTGTGCTGGCAGCTGGGGCCGTGCTGGTGGCACTGGTGGTGCTGGGAGCCCACCCGGCTCGTGGCGAGAAGACCTCAGGTGCGCTCGGACGCGTGGCGTGGGGAGGGTGTTGGTGGGGTTGGGTGCCACGCGTGCCCCGGGACGTGCTGGGTGTCTGTGTTTGGGGGGGTGCTGAGAGGTCCCCCCCGAGCCCCTGGGACCACCCTGCCCCCAGCGATCCCTCGTCCCGTCGTCTGTCCTCTGCAGGGCTGGGAGCAGCGGGCTCCGCGTCAGACCCAGCTCCCCAACAGGGTGGGGGAGATGCTCCCCCCATCTTGCTGAACCCCAGGAACAGCCTCTGGGCTCCGTTCTGCCCCGGATCCCTCCTGCCCCTTCCCTGCCCTTGGGCTCCATCCCTGCACTCGCCCCTTCCCGTGCCCCCCCCGCTGTCCCCCCCCCCCGCCTGGGTGACGGTCTCCCCTCCCCCTGACTCCCCTCGGCTCCTCTCTGGCCCTTCCCAGTCCCCGGGCTGAGCCACGGAGTCCTCGGCGGGTCAGGATCACGCCGCCAGCCCCAGCACAGCCGTGCGGCCATGGGGGAGGCCGGGAGGAGAGCGGCGATGGGGAGGGGGCTGCGCGGTGCCTCCCTGCCCTCCCCTGTCCTGCCTGGCGTCCTTCGGGTGCTGGGGAGGGGGGAGCCGGCCCCCCTGACCTGCCTCCCTGCACGCACAGCGGTTTTCCAGTATTGGTTTGTGGGCGAGTGTCAGTACCTCAACGGCACCGAGCGGGTGAGACTTGTGACGAGGTACGGCTACAACCGGGAGCAGTACGCGCACTACGACAGCGATGTGGGGCACTATGTGGCCGACACCACCCTGGGAGAGCCCCAAGCCGAGTACTGGAACAGCCAGCCAGAAGAACCAGAGAGGACACAGGCTGAGGTGGACACAGTCTGCCGACACAACTACGGGGTGGGCAGGTCTTTCACCGTGGAGAGGAGAGGTGAGTGCGTGGCAGAACATTTCCCCGGGGACGGGCACGAGCCGAGCCCCGGGGCTCCCGGCGGGGAAGAGCGTGTGCGTGGCGTGTTTGGCCAGGGCCCCGCGCAGCCCCTGCAGCCTCCCGCGAGGACGCCGGTCCTGCGTGGGGACGGCCCTGGGCCCGGCTGGGTGGCCCCTGTGCTCTCGCAGTCCGTTCCCAGCTCTGTCCCGCTCTCCCCCAGTTCGGCCCGAGTTGAGCGTCTTCCCCATGCAGTCGAGCTCCCTGCCCCAGACCAACAGGCTGGTTTGCTCCGTGACGGGATTTTACCCCGCGGAGATCGAGGTGAAGTGGTACAAGAACGGGCAGGAGGAGACGGAGCGCGTGGTGTCCACGGACGTGATCCAGAACGGAGACTGGACCTACCAGGTGCTGGTGATGCTGGAGACCACCCCGCAGCGCGGGGACACCTACATGTGCCAGGTGGAGCACGCCAGCCTGCAGCACCCCGTCACCCAGCACTGGGGTAAGGTCCTGCCCTGTCCGGCACCCCGGGCTGGGGGCCCGAGCCCCTGGTGCGGGTGGGGACGCGGGGGACGCCCCCGGCCCTGACCCCCTGCTCTCGTCCCCGCAGAGCTGCAGTCGGACGCCGGCAGGAGCAAGATGCTGACGGGGGTGGGGGGCTTCGTGCTGGGGCTCATCTTCCTGGCGCTGGGGCTCTTCCTCTACGTGCGCAAGAAGGTGAGCGGTCGGGACGCTGGCTGGGGGGTCCCTGGGCTCTGGGGTGTCTCCTGTGCGCGGGGCAGGGGGTGGGGGGGGGTGTCTGCGGTTCCGGCCGCCCCTGCTCCGACGCTGACCTTGTCTCTGTGTTTCAGGGCGCCCCGTTCCCCCAGCTGCAGGTAACCTCCGTCTCTCCCACCCTGCTCCACCCCCCTCTGCAGGCCGCTCCCCGCCTGCTCCCAGGGACGGCACCTCCGGACGGAGCGTGTCCCCCAATAACGTCGGGGCAGAGCCCCGCGGACACACCGGCCCCCAGCCCGGCGCTCACCCCGTCTTGTCTCCCCACAGGGCTCCTGAGCAAACTCCTGCCCACCGGCTCCGCCGCCGCTGCTCGTCCTCTGCCCCCCGCCCAGCGTCACCTCGTCACGGAGCCCCCCGTCCCCGCGCTGATCCCTGCCATCACCCCCTCTCTCCCATCCCAGCTCAGCTTCGCTGTCGCTGCTCTGCAGCCCCCAGGGCCCCACGACGGTGGCCCTCGGCCACTCCAGCTCTGCCTAATAAAGTGTCCCTGTCCCCCCCGGGCCCTGGTTCTTTGGGGACAGTGGGGTGGGTCACTGCCTCCCCTGTGCCCCTGACCAGGCTCTGGTCATAGAATCACAGAACGGTTTGTGTGGGAATGGACCTCACAGCCCATCCAGTTCCACCCCCCCCCCCGGGCAGGCTGGAGAGGTGGGCCCGTGAGAACCCCGTGAAGTTCACCAAGTGCAAGGTCCTGCACGTGGGTCGGGGCAATCCCAGCACAACTCCAGGCTGGGCACTGAATGGATGGAGAGCAGCCCTGAGGAGAAGGACTTGGGGGGTGTTGGGGGATGAGAAGCTCAACGTGACCCAGCAACGTGCACTGGCAGCCCAGAAAGCCAACCGTGTCCTGAGCTGCGTGTCCAGCAGCGTGACCAGCAGGTCGAGGGAGGGGATTCTGCCCCTCTGCTCCGCTCTGGGGAGACCCCCCTGCAGTGCTGCGTCCAGCTCTGGGGTCCCCAGGACAAGAAGGACATGGAGCTGTTGGAGAGAGTCCAGAGGAGGCCACGGAGATGATGCGAGGGCTGGAGCACCTCTGGCATGGAGATCTCAGGCTGAGAGAGTTGGGCTGGTTCAGCCTGGAGAAGAGAAGGCTGCGGGGAGACCTTAGAGCCCCTTCCAGTCCCTGCAGGGGCTCCAGGAAAGCTGGAGAGGGGCTGTTCATCAGGGAATGGAGTGGTAGGACAAGGAGGAACGGTGACCTGGTCTCGTAGAGGGTGTCCCTGCCCATGGCAGGGAACCAGATGACCTTTGAGGTCCCTTCCAACCCAAACCATTCTGTGATTCTGTGATACTATCATTCCATGATAAAAGAGGGGAGATGGAGATGAGATGTGAGGCAGAAATCCTTCCCTGTGAGGGTGCTGAGGCCCTGGCACAGGGTGCCCAGAGAAGCTGTGGCTGCCCCTGGCTCCCTGGCAGTGTTCAAGGCCAGGTTGGATGGGGCTTTGGGCAACCTGGGCTAGTGGAGGGTGTCCCTGCCCATGGCAGGAAGGCGGGACTGGATGGGCTGTGGGGGTCCCTTCCCACCCAAACCAGTCTGGGATTCTGGGATTCTGTGATCCCTGCCCTGAGCACCCCCCCCAGCCCCACTCCACCCCACCGGTGTCCCCTTGCCGTGCCCCACAGGGGCACCCCACTGAGTGGGGCTCCGGCTCCCCGGGCTCTGGGGGGGCTTCCGAGTAGCAGGAAAGGTGGTGGGGGACAGCCTGGCACCACCGGCTCCGTCTGTCACCGGTTCATCTGCACCCAGCTTGTTCCTGGTGGGGAACAGGGCGACTGAGGGGGGCGCTGGCAGGACGCCGGGATCCTTGTGGGGTGCGGTGGGTGCCGTGTCGGGGTGCAGGGCAGCGTCCCGTCCCGTGAGGGGGGCACCGCAGGAGGGACAGGAGTGGCGATCAGCGCTGGGGCTGGGGGGGTGCCCCCCCCCCACCACAGGGCCCTGCTCCCTGCCCCAGCCCACTATGGCTCAGACACCGGGGGGGGGGGGGGGGCACACACATGGAGCCACCGACCAGAGCAGCTGAGGGGACCCAGCACCCCTCGTCTCCACCCCGGATCCATCCCCAAGGCGGTGGGGTGCCGGATCTGCCACCCACGCTCCCCCCCCCCTCCAGCTCCCACAGGACCCCTCGCACGTGTGGCCCCCAGCGAGCACTCAGAGCCCTGTCAGGGACGCAGGGGCACGGGGGGAGGCAGTGACCCACCCCACTGTCCCCAAAGAACCAGGGCCGGGGGGGACAGGGACACTTTATTAGGCAGAGCCGGAGCGGCCGAGGGCTACCGTCGTGGGGCCCGGGGGCCCGGGGGGCTGCAGAGCAGCAACAGCGAAGCTGAGCTGGGATGGGAGAGAGGGGGTGATGGCAGGGATCAGCGCGGGGATGGGGGGGGCTCCGTGACGAGGTGACGCTGGGCGGGGGGCAGAGGACGAGCAGCGGCGGCGGAGCCGGTGGGCAGGAGTTCGCTCAGGAGCCCTGTGGGGAGACAAGACGGGGTGAACGCTGGGCTGGGGGGCCAGTGTGTCCGCGGGGCTCTGCCCCGGCGTTATCGGGGGACACGCTCCGTCCGGAGGTGCCGTCCCTGGGAACAGGCGGGGAGCGGCCCGCAGAGGGGGGGTGGAGCAGGGTGGGGGAGACGGAGGTTACCTGCAGCTGGGGGAACGGGGCGCCCTGAAACACAGAGACAAGGTCAGCGTCGGAGCAGGGGCGGCCGGAACCGCAGACCCACCCCCACCCCCCCCGCCCCGTGCACAGGAGACACCCCAGAGCCCAGGGACCCCCCAGCCAGCGTCCCGACCGCTCACCTTCTTGCGCACGTAGAGGAAGAGCCCCAGCGCCAGGAAGATGAGCCCCAGCACGAAGCCCCCCACCCCCGTCAGCATCTTGCTCCTGCCGGCGTCCGACTGCAGCTCTGCGGGGACGAGAGCAGGGGGTCAGGGCCGGGGGCGTCCCCCGCGTCCCCACCCGCACCAGGGGCTCGGGCCCCCAGCTCGGGGTGCCGGACAGGGCAGGACCTTACCCCAGTGCTGGGTGACGGGGTGCTGCAGGCTGGCGTGCTCCACCTGGCACATGTAGGTGTCCCCGCGCTGCGGGGTGGTCTCCAGCATCACCAGCACCTGGTAGGTCCAGTCTCCGTTCTGGATCACGTCCGTGGACACCACGCGCTCCGTCTCCTCCTGCCCGTTCTTGTACCACTTCACCTCGATCTCCGCGGGGTAAAATCCCGTCACGGAGCAAACCAGCCTGTTGGTCTGGGGCAGGGAGCTCGACTGCATGGGGAAGACGCTCAACTCGGGCCGAACTGGGGGAGAGCGGGACAGAGCTGGGAACGGACTGCGAGAGCACAGGGGCCACCCAGCCGGGCCCAGGGCCGTCCCCACGCAGGACCGGCGTCCTCGCGGGAGGCTGCAGGGGCTGCGCAGGGCCCTGGCCAAACACGCCACGCACACGCTCTTCCCCGCCGGGAACCCCGGGGCTCGGCTCGTGCCCGTCCCCGGGGAAATGTTCTGCCACGCACTCACCTCTCCTCTCCACGGTGAAAGACCTGACCACCCCGTAGTTGTGTCGGCAGAATGTGTCCACCTCAGCCCGTCTCTGCTCCAGTAGTTCTGGCTGGCTGTTCCAGTTCTGGGCTTGGGGCTCTCCCAGGGGGGTGTCGGCCACATAGTGCCCCACATCGCTGTCATAGTGCGTGAACTGCTCCCGGTTGTAGATGTTTCTCACCACAAGCCTCACCCGCTCGGTGCCGTTGAGGTACTGACACTCGCCCACAAGCCTATACTGGAAAACCGCTGTGCGTGCAGGGAGGCAGGTCAGGGGGGCCGGCTCCCCCCTCCCCAGCACCCGAAGGACGCCAGGCAGGACAGGGGAGGGCAGGGAGGCACCGCGCAGCCCCCTCCCCATCGCCGCTCTCCTCCCGGCCTCCCCCATGGCCGCACGGCTGTGCTGGGGCTGGCGGCGTGATCCTGACCCGCCGAGGACTCCGTGGCTCAGCCCGGGGACTGGGAAGGGCCAGAGAGGAGCCGAGGGGAGTCAGGGGGAGGGGAGACCGTCACCCAGGCGGTGGGGGGGACAGCGGGGGGGGCACGGGAAGGGACGAGTGCAGGGATGGAGCCCAAGGGCAGGGAAGGGGCAGGAGGGATCCGGGGCAGAACGGAGCCCAGAGGCTGTTCCTGGGGTTCAGCAAGATGGGGGGAGCATCTCCCCCACCCTGTTGGGGAGCTGGGTCTGACACGGAGCCCGCTGCTCCCAGCCCTGCAGAGGACAGACGACGGGACGAGGGATCGCTGGGGGCAGGGTGGTCCCAGGGGCTCGGGGGGGACCTCTCAGCACCCCCCCAAACACAGACACCCAGCACGTCCCGGGGCACGCGTGGCACCCAACCCCACCAACACCCTCCCCACGCCACGCGTCCGAGCGCACCTGAGGTCTTCTCGCCACGAGCCGGGTGGGCTCCCAGCACCACCAGTGCCACCAGCACGGCCCCAGCTGCCAGCACACGACCAGTCTCCATCGCCGCTCACAGCAGAGGCTGCAAAGGTGCTGAGACCCCCCCCAAGCGATCCGCACTCTGCCGGTTGGGGGTATCCCCCCAGTCCTGCCCAGTGCCGGGACTGGAGTCCCAGCGAGGACCAGTGAGGAGCGAGGCTGGGCAGCATCACCCGTCACCAGGCAGAGCCGGCACTCGCAGGGCTCCCTCGGACACTTGTCCCACGCCGGAGCAGTGACCCCAGGGAGGAGGCTGCCAGCCCCAGCCGGCACTTGGGATCCCCGGCCTCGGCAGCCCCCACCTCCCCCCTCCCCAGATCCATCTCCAGGGGTGTGCACGGCCCAAGTTCAACAGCGTTACCCCTGCACGACCCTGTTCTGGCATCCATCTGTCTGTCTGCTCCGCAGGGCGCTCGGTGCCTTTGCTCTGCCTGGGAACAGCTGAGTCGGTGTCGGGGTCCCCTCCCATTGGCTGAGCACCTGGGGGGGGGGGGCCCCTGTGTCCCCCCCCAGCACACAGTTCCCCAACCCAAGAGCGACTCCTGCCCCTCGCCCTGTCCCGCTCTCGCTGCCCGGTGCCAGGAGAGGCGATGGCCGGAGGACGGGGCGTCCCGCTGGCGCTGCTGGCTGTGCTGGCTCTGCAGGGCGTGGGGGCCGTGAAAGGTGCGTGAGGACACGAGGGGGGCAGCCGTGGGGTGGTGGGTCTGGAGGCAGAGGTGAAGCGTGGGGTGTCCTGGACCCGTGGGGGGTGTGTGGGGGGGTTGGGGCAGGGCGCTGGGCATGGGGAACTCTGTCCCTCTAACTGCAGGTAACCCCTGGGTGGGGATGGACCCCGGGTGCACCCCAGGAGGCTGTGGAGGATGCGGGGGGGAGGCCAGGACACGTGTTCCTGGACCTCCCCCGGCCCAGGTCTCCCTGCCCTCCTGCCCCTGCGTGCCCCAGCTCTGTGGGTCGGGTCCCTGCAAGCTCCCGGGTGTCCCTTCACCGTGGCTGTGCCCAATGGTGGGGTTATCGTGTGGGGCAGGACGGGCAGTGCCCAAGTCCTTGACGGGGTCCTGGGATGGGGTCCTGTGGTCCCCACAGCCCATCACCAGCCCTGACCTCGGGTGAGGAGGAAGGGGAACCTCCTGATGGCATGGAGGGGCCGGAGCGGGGAGCAGGTGCCTGACCTCTCGGAGATTGGGGGGGGGGGGGGGGGGGGGGGGTGTGTCTCAGCATCTGCCCGTCTTTGTGGGACCCCCAGGGAACGGGGGGGGTGGGGGTGGCTTGTTCTCACCATCAGGGCCACCCTGTGCTCTCTCAGTGTCCCCACGGGTGTCCCATGGGGAGAAGGGAGGGGCAGGGACCCTAACGCCTGTCCTGTCCCAGTGGGGAACGTGATCATCCAGGCGGAATTCTACCAGCGGGATGAGAAGCTGCAGCAGGAGAACGGCGAGTTCATGTTTGAATTCGACGGGGACGAGCTCTTCCACGTGGACCTGCAGAAGGCAGAGACCATCTGGCGCCTGCCTGAGTTCGGGCAATTCGCCTCCTTCGAGGCACAGGGAGCTCTGCAAAACATGGCTGTAGACAAGCAGAATTTGGAGATCATGACGAAGGCGTCCAACCGCTCACGGGCAACCATCGGTAACAACCTGGCCGCGGCACGGCCAGTGCCTTCACCCTCCCTGCAGTACCTGGGGACCCGGGCACAGCCCCAAGCTGGGGTGCGGGGTCCCCCCCCCCCCAGGGTGGGCAGCAGAGCACGACCAGGCCAGGTCTATGGGGCAGGAAGCCCCAGCCCAGCCCCAGGCACTAACCCCTTCTCCATTTCCCCCCCAGCACCACCTGAGATGACGGTGTTCTCCAAGAATCCTGTGCAGCTGGAGGACCCCAACGTCCTGATCTGCTACGTGGACAAGTTCTGGCCACCCGTGCTCTCCATCAAGTGGCTGAAGAACGGGCAGGAGGTGACGGACGGCGTCCTCGAGACCGTTTTCTACCGAGGGCCAGAGGTCACCTTCCGCAAGTTCTCCTACCTGCCCTTCATCCCCAGTCGGGGGGACTACTACGACTGCCGTGTGGAGCATGAGGGGCTGCCCAGCGCCCTCCTGAAGCACTGGGGTGAGGAGGGGGGCTGAGCCGGGGCCCGGATGTCCCCTGGCCTTGCAGGCAGTGAGGGGGGGGCTCAGCACCCCATCCTCATCCACCTTCACCCCTCTGCAGAGCCCCAGATGCCTCTCCCCACCTCCGAGAGCACCGAGACCCTGGTGTGCGCCCTGGGCCTGGCCGTGGGCATCGTCGGCATCATCGTGGGCACCATCCTCATCATCAAGGCCATGAAGATGAACAGCGCCCGCAACCAACGGGGCCTCTTGTGAGGGGGCAGAGCCCAGGGCCCCCCGCCTCCCCCCCAGCCGGACCCTCTGCACCCTCAGCCAGCCCTCACCTCTGCTCGCCCCGGTGCCCGTGTCCCTGCCCGCCCTCACCACCACCCCCTTCTCCCGTGCAGCAGCACACGCAGACACGCTGGAGACGGCTCCAGAGCCAGAGTCGGCACGGACTCATCCCCACAGGGGCCGAGCCGCTTCCCCTGGCTGCGGCGAGCCGGGGGGGGGGCACCTAGGGCTGCTCTGGCTCACCTGCTGCCGGGGGAAATGGCTGCAGAGCCCGGGGACCTGCGCCGGTCCCAGTACGCAGCCCATTACCGTCGCCACACTGGGCCTGCCCGCCCCATGGCCCCCTGGCCCCGCGGCCGTCTCCAGCTGGGGACGCGGCACCTCCTCCCAGCCCAGATACGGGGTCTCCCCTGAAGACCCCTGAAGGCAGGGTGGGGGTGCCCTGCCCCATAGCTCCCCCTTGGCGCACCGTCCTTCACCCCCCACTCCTGCTCTGCTGCTTTATCACCACAATAAAGTGGGTTGGGGTTGATCCTGCCGTGAGACCCTCACCGTGAGTCCGTTCTCTGCACCGTGCAAGGGGGGAGACTGCAGCTCCTACGAGCCCCCTTGATCTTTGGGTGATCTATGGGGCGGTGGGTCGTGGGTGTGGGGCAGGGCTCTAAGGATCTAGCTCCAGCTCTGGGGCAGAGGGAAGGGGTTTGGGTCACCTCAGGACTCCTGGGTTCTCCCAGCCGACGTCGCTGGGATCTTAGGACCTCTGAAGAACAGTCCCATGGTGGGGGACGGGCACCTATTTATGGCTCCCAGGGGGGGGCTGAGAGCCCGTCGGCACGTAGCCACACTCACGGCAAGGCCGGGAAGGGGCTCCAGGACAGTCCGACAGGCGCCAGCCACAGCACGTGGCTCCCCGGTCGGCCATCACCGGCTGGGGCACAGACCCCGGGCAGGGGAGTCCTCGTGGGGGTCCACCCGCACCCAGGGAGGTCCCCGGGGGTGGCGGGGCTCCACGACGCCGGCGTTCGCGCCATGGGTGCTGTGGCTGACCCCCTGCCGGGCTAAGAGCTGGCCAAGGGATGACACAGAGGGGGAACAGGCGAACTACAGGTGACGAGACCGGTTCATGCAAGCGTTGTTCCCTGTCATGCACACGCGTACACGCGCGCGTGTAGCCTGGGTGGTGGAGGGGAACGCAACGGCTGCCCACGGGAGCCATTAGCCAGGGCGGGGAGCAAAGCTGGACTTTGCCCTCAGCGAAACCAGTTCTCCCAGCAGCACCTTTGCCTGGTAACTGGTGACACTGCAGCCCCGCTCCGGAGGTCTGTGGCAGCGCCTGTCCTGCTTCCCCATCACCCATGGCGGGGTGTGGGGGGGGGGTCTAAGCACAAGGCTTGTGCATGTGGGGCGGGGGCGGCGGGGCGCTCCATGGGGGTCCGGCACAGCACGGTCAGCACCCCGGAGCTCCCGGTTGCGCCCACGACGGGGGTCCGAGCCCGCAGGCCAGGGACGCACTGAGCCCCACGTGCACGGGCCTCCCACGCTCACAGATAGAGACGAGGGATAGGAACCGCGAAACCGCGGTTGCCGTGGGGCTGCGGAGGAGAAGGAGGCGCTGAGGAAACCCCCCCCCCTTCAAGGGATGAGGAGCAAATCCCTCCCGGGAGCAGCGATGGAGGTAAGGCAGCGTGGCGGCTCAGGGTTTGGTTCCCTTCCTCGCTGGGAGCAGAAGGGGAAGATGCGGCTGGAACAGAAAGCAGATGACGTGCAGCGGGGAGGATGTGAAACCCGGCAGGTTCCTGGTGGAAGCAGAGCTCTGGCTCTGGGGCCTGAATAAAAACTACCTGGAGACAGCAGATTTTAGGATTAAAAAAAAAAAAAAGAAATAAAAATAGCAGCAAGAGCCGAGCCCGCAGCCCTGGCATCACACCGCGGTGATCAGACAGGAGCCGCCGTCCCTCTGGGGTAGATCTGGGCCTGGCCACGGCCATGACGGCATCTCCCCCGGCCCAGGCACCGAGGAGCACCGTGCCTCGGGGACACGGCCGGAGCAGAGGGTCTCGGTCGCTTCTGGGGGGACGCAAGGCTTGTCGTCCCTTCTGGCAAAGGCACGAGAAGTGTCCTCAGCCTCAGGAGGACACGAGATGGCAGTGGGGAGGGAGACGAGGACCCGGTTTGGGAAGGGGAAATGCAGTCCCGTCACAGGCAGCTGGCCCGGAGGCGTCCAGGGCCTCCCGCCTCGGCCACGCAGACCCAGAGCCCAAATCCTAAAAGACAGATCCCAAAACCGGCTGCCTCCGGGCTTGGAGGGGGCTGTATCCGGCATGGAGCTGCCCTGGGTTGGGGGGGGGGTGTGTCTCCTGGTGACCCCCCAGCTGTCCCCCCCAAAACAGACCCAGACAACTGGACCCAGCAAGGCCAGGACAAGGGTTCAGCTGCCTGGCGCAGGCACGTCCCGCTGTCGGCCCCGCACGCTGGGACCGGGACCTGAGCTGCCTGCAGTCTGCCGGAGACGGGTGACGCAGCCCAGTGCTGCCGGCTAACTGGTTGGACTGGGGTTACTGGAGGGCAGGAAGAGCAGGCAGGGACGTTTCCCCGAAATGCTGGCGTGTGCCCCATGGTGGGGGGGGGGGTGTGGGAGGGTGTGGGGGTGTGGGTGACTGGCTTCGGTGGAAATCCCCTGTCTCTGTGCGTGCCGGGGCGGGGGTGGGCGATGGGGGGGTAAGCCGGCAGGACGGACAGACGGAGCAGGTCTCGCCTCACCCCGAAGGACGCCAAGCCGGACGGATGGACGGACAGACGGCACGCTGATCGCACCTCACACACACACACCCCCCCCCTCCCCTCCCCGAGGACGCCAAGCCCCGCGGCGTCAGGGGCCTGAAGCCAGCAAGGGATCGCCGCCCCCATCAAGCCGAGAGGCCGCAGACGCCGGCTTAGGCGCAGGGGTGTCCCTTTTCCTCGGGCAGGGGTCCACGGGGGCTCCGCTCCATCGAGACCTGCACCAACTCCGTCCGTCCGTCTGTCCGTCCCCACCTCGGGACACCATTACCAGCCGGGCTGGTGGTCCCGTCCCTTCTGCCGCAGGCACGCAGGCCCCATGGCTGCGGTGGGATGCGCTGGGGTCACCCCTGTAGCCCCCAGCCCCCGTTCCTGGGGTGCCCTCTGGGGAGCTGCAGGGGGTGGTGGTGGGGGGGGGTGGTCATGGGAAGGGGGAGATGGGTGCGAATGGTGCCAGGGGATTTCCAAGAGAAGTTTCCCCAGGGATGGCGTGTCACCAGGGGAAAACTTGTGAGGGAAGACCCGAGCCCAGACCCCGCTGAGCAGGATAGTGCCTTCGCCCTCCCCAAATATTCCTGTGGAGAGCAGCAGCACTGCGCTGGAATTACCCCCCCACCGTCCCCGAGGGATGACAATGACAACGCTCCGGAGCATGAGAGAGAGACACTCAAACACCCCGAAAAGACTCAAACACCCCTTTTTTTCACTCCCACCAGAACATCTGCAGGAAGCAGGAGCGTGACCGGTACATGAGGGCAGGGTGGGCAAGAGAACAGACATGTCTGCCCCTCCTCCCCCCCTTGATCCACCCCGTGCCCCGGAGCTGGGTCTGGTGGAGCAGGATGAGCAGGATGCTGAGGTGGGATCTGTCCCCAGCCCCCGGGATCGCTGCGCAGGAGAACCGCAAGCAACGGATTTACCCCGCACACGGGAAGCACCTTTTGGGGGTCCTGGCTCTGGCTTCCCCCCCTCCGCCCCAACAACCTGGGGGTCAGGTCCAGCCAGCACGGGTTCATGAAAGGCAGGTCCTGCTTGACCAACCTGATCTCCTCCTGCGACCAGGGGACTTGCCGAGCGGGTGAGGGAAAGGCTGTAGATGTTATCTACTTGGACTTCAGCAAAGCCTTCGACACGGTGTCCCACAGCGTTCTCCTAGAGAAGCTGGTGGCCCACGGCTTAGACGGGCGCGCTCTTCGCTGGGTGAAAAACTGGCTGGAAGGCCGAGCCCAGAGAGCTGCGGTGAACGGAGTTAAATGCAGTTGGCGGCCGGTCACAAGCGGTGTTCCCCAGGGCTCCATCTTGGGGCCGGTCTTGTTTAATATCTGTATCAATGATCTGGACGAGGGGATCGAGTGCGGCCTCAGTAAGTTTGCAGATGACACCATATTGGGTGAGAGTGTCGATCTGCTCGAGGGTAGGAAGGCTCTGCAGAGGATCTGGACAGGCTGGATCGATGGGCCGAGGCCAACTGGATGAGGTTTAACAAGGCCAAGTGCCGGGTCCTGCCCTTGGGTCACACCAACCGCAGGTAACGCTACAGGCTTGGGGCAGAGTGGCTGGAAAGCTGCCGGGAGGAAAAGGACCTGAGGGTGCTGGTTGCCAACCGGCTGAACGTGAGCCGGCAGTGTGCCCAGGTGGCCGAGGTGGCCAACAGCATCCTGGCTTGGCTCAGGAATGGTGTGGCCAGCAGGACCAGGGCAGCAATCATCCCCGTGTACCTGGCTCTGGTGAATGCTGGGTTCAGTTTTGGGCCCCTCACTCCAAGAAGGACACTGAGGTGCTGGAGCGAGTCCAGAGAAGGGACACGAAGCTGGTGAAGGGTCTGGAGCACAACTCCCGTGAGGAGTGGCTGAGGGAATGGGGGTTGTTTAGCCAGGAGAAGAGGAGGCTGAGGGGAGACCTGATCGCTCTCTACAGCTACCTCAAAGAAGGTTGTAGTGAGATGGCTCTTGGTCTCTTCTCCCAAGTAACTAGGGAAAGGTCGAGAAGAAATGATCTCCAGTTGTGTCAGGGGAGGTTTAGATTGGCTATGAGGAAAACTTTCTTCACCGAAAGAGTGGTCAGGCATTGGAACGGGCTGCCCAGAGAGGTGGTGGAGTCACCATCCCTGGAGGTGTTCAAAAGACATGTAGACGTGGCACTTTGGGACATGGTTTAGTAGACCCATGGTGTTGGGTCAACGGTTGGACTTGATCTTAGAAGTCTTTTCCAAACTTAAGATTCTATGGTTCTACGGTTCTATAGGTCTATGGTTCTATGGTTCTATGATTCTATGGTTCTATAGGTCTACGGTTCTATGAAAACCCACCCCATCCCGCTGACACCACGGTGCTGGGAGCAGGAACGCGATGCTGGGGCACACACCAGGACCAGTCCAGGTCCTTTAGACTCAGCAGCGCTTTGCCCTGCCTGCATGGGGCACGGAGCAGCTCCGGGCACCTTCTCCTTCCCCGGGACCCTGCTCAGGGTGGTACCACCCCCCCCACACCACGGACATTCCCAGCGAAGCGCCGGAGCCGTCGGTGCGTGGCGAGCGCAGGGAAGGAGTCACGGGGGTCCCGGTGGCTTCGGTTTGCATCTCTGCCGCGGCGCCTAGCAGAGCTCCCTTCGTCTCCAGGGAACCCGACGGTACGTGCGGCTCCTGAAAGCTCCCTGAAAACTCATTTCCACCCAGATCCTCTGGAACCAAGGCCGCTTCCCCGTCACGCTGCCGCCCTCCTGCCCAGCCCGCTTCGCTCCTCCTCACTTACGGTTTCCGTGTGTCCGGTCCCTCCTGGGTCAGGATTTCCTAAGCTTGTTCCTCGCCCGCCGGAAAGGCAAACGGCTGGTGGGAAACGATGGTGCTTCCGCCAGTGAATCCTTTTCCCACTTGCGCCTCTGCCACTTCCGTCCCTTTTCCTCCTCGTGCTGCTGCCGCTTCCAGCCCTTTTCCCCCTCCCACCGCTGCCACTTCCCGTCCTTTTCCCCGTCGCACCCCTGATGCTTCCCACCCTTTCCCCCCTCACACCGCTGCTGCTTCCTGTCCTTTTCCCAATCATGCCGCTGCCGCTTCCCGACCTCTTCCCTCTACACACTACTGCCACTTCCTGCCTTTTTCCCCATTGTGCCACTGTTGCTTTCCACCCTTTTCCCCCCCTTGCTGCGCTGCCACTTCCTGCCCTTTTTCCCATCGCACCGCTGCCACTTCCCACTGTTTTCCTCCTCATGCCACTGCCTCTTGTGCCCTTTTCCCTTCCTGCCACTTCCTCTTCCCATCCTTTTCCCCCTCACACCACTGCTGCTTCCTGCCCTTTTCCCTCTTGCGCTGCTGCCTCTTCCTGCCCTTTTCCCCCCCTCACACAGCTGCTACTTCCCGTCCTTTTCCCCCATCACCTCTGCCACTTCCCACCCTTTTCCCCTCTGCCAATGCCACTTCCTGCCCTTTTCCCCCTGTCACCTCTGCCACCTCCCGCCCTGTTCCCCCACCTGTCGTGGCCGCTTCCCATCAATTTCCCCTCTCACTCCGCTGCCACTTCCGCCCTTTTCCCTTCCTGTTGTTGCTGCTTCCCACCCTTTTCCCCCCTCACACTGCTGCCGCTTCCCATCCTTTTCCCTCGTCACCTCTGCCGCTTCCCGCCCTTTTCCTCCTCATGCTGCTGCTGCTTGTGCCCTTTTTCCCCAAAATGCCTCTGACACTTCCTGCTCTTTTCT